>NW_026585686.1:14385462-14473917 GCF_907164565.1 Psammomys obesus
GGGAGTTAGTCTGATGAGGAAAGGATAGGAGCTCCACAAGGACCAAATATATCTGGGCACAGGGTCTTTTCTGAGACTGACATGCAACCAAGGACCATGTATGAATGTAACCTAGAACCTCTGCTCAGATGTAGCCTGTGGTAGCTCAGTAACCAATTGATTTCCCATAGTGAGGGGAACAAGGACTATTTCTAACAGGAACTCAATGACTGGCTCTTTGGCCTCCCCACCCCCCAAGGGAGGAGCAGTCCTGTTAGGCCACAGAGGAGAGCTTTGCAGCCAGTCCTGAAGATACCTGATAAAACAGGATCGGATGAATGGGGAGGATGTTCCCCCTATCAGTGGACTTGGCAAGGGGCACGGTGGAGATGAGGGAGGGAGGGAGGGACTGGGAGGGAATGAGGGATCGGGACACGGCTGGGATACAGAGTTAATAAAATGTAACTGATAAGAAAAAAATAAAATTCAAAAAAAAAAGAAAAAAAAAAGGTCTAAGCCTTTCAGAGAATAAAAGCTGGTAAAGGCAAAATGAGAAAGTGATGACCCATCCATTGCAGTGGACCCTGTAATATCTATAATGAAGCTAACGGAATCATCAAGTCCTTCGGAAATATCCCTGGTATTACTCTGCTTAATGTAAGGAAGCTGAACATTTTTAATCTTGTTTCTGGTGGTCACGTGGGATATTTCTGTATGTGGACTGAAAGTGTTTTCCCGGAAGTTAAATGATTTGTATGGCACTTGGCATAAGGCTGCTTCACTCAAGAGTAACTATAACCTTCTCACGCAGAAGATGATGAACACAGACCTTAGCAGAATCTTAAAAAGCCCAGAGATCGAAAGAGCCTTCCGAGCACCACCCAAGAAGATTCAGCATAGAGTCTAGAAGAATAATCCACTGAAAAATCTAAGAATCATGTTGCACCTAACCATTATGCAAAGACTGTGCTCAGGAATAGCATTCTTCACCAGGCCAGAAATCACAAACTCTCCGTGAAGAAATTTGAAGCAGCATTAGCGGCAGCAGCACTAGCAGCCAAGTTGGAGAAAGTTGTAGCAGACAAGGGTCTGCAGATAAGAAAGCTGCAGTAGGCATGAAAGAAAGGGAGGGGCTTATGGGGGATACAAAATGAATAAAGTGTAATCAATAAAAAATTAAAAAAATTTTGTTCCAAAAAAAAAAAAAGAAATAAAGAAATGAAACCTGTAGATGTCAAGGAACTGAAGAAGCCTATAGGAAAGAAGGCTGCCACAACCAAGAAGCCAGCAGCTGAGAAGAAATAAGCAGAGAAGAAACCTGCCACAGAATAAAATAAAGCCTGCTGCATAAACTATTAAAATTTGTTTCATTCCATAGAGCAAATAGAGACGTCTATTTGAATAAAGGCCTAATCAAAAAAGAAAGCAAGCAAGAAAGTACACTAGAAAAATAAATTTTTAAAAGAGAGTAGCATGAAGATAGTGGAGAATATCAGGACTTTTATTTAATCATGCAATGTTTGAAAAGTTTGTTTAAAAACTTCTAGAGCAATTATAGAACTCAGTAATTCTGAAATCCTTTCTAATTCTCAGCAACTGCTGAATTTGAATCATGACAAGAATGAATGTATCAAACTTGCTGAGAGTGTTTATTCTCTTTCGCTTTACTTGGGAATCATGGACTGAGTGGAGACTTCTTTCTTATCCTACATATTAGGATGGTATGCCTAGAACAATGAAGGACTAAGTATTTGTAATCCTGTTGTGATTCAGATAGGAGTTGAACTCACAAACATGTTATTAGAATGAGTAACACTGAAGAATGATGCAGTGACATCTGATCTCTTGAGAGGTAGCAGACAGGTCTGCAGGTAGGATCTACCAAAGCTGAGACAAGACTCTCAAGTCACGATATGAAAACTCACAGGCAATAAGCAGAATAGGTTTTACAAGGAAAGAAATAAATCACTGCATGTGATATTTGGAGGAATTGACAAGAACGATGTGAGTATACCCACAATAATAAAGAAAAATAAGACATAAGGCAAAAGATATAAACAATTACCCTACCCTTCTATTATGGGCAATAACAATGAGAAAATTATAAGATTAAGTTTTGTTTTCAAATAACTACTTTGAAAAATATCAAGAATAGATTGTAATTTAGGCTGCAATCCATTCTTTTGAAATAGTATTCCCTAAACAGGACATGCCTTACTTAAAATATCCAACCTCACCACTAAAAATACAAGAAGGCTGATTTTAAGGGAAAATAAGAAATAATCATCTTATGGTATATACAATTTTATGAATACTTTTAATGACCCAAGTGTATATGAGTGATGATATTTAATTTTTCTACACTTTCTATTCCCTTTTGTATGTTTAAATGATTGAAGAAAGTCCTTCATCTGATAGTACTATAAGCACATACTCAGTCTACCTGTTGAAGAACTCATTGTTAAACAGAGTTTAGTTAGAGGTATTGGTGGCATGGATTAAGAGGATGGTCATGAACTAATTGGAAAATAAATACAGAGCTTAGTGATTAATTGCTAATGGAAGGCTTAAAAAACAAAGCAATGTCTTACTATTTCCCACTTCTTACATAAAATTCCATTCACTCTGCCCATCAGTTGGCCATCAGGCTCAGCATCTGCTTTGACAGTCTATACTGCAGAAGCTTTCAGAGGCCCTCTGTGGCAGGTTTCAAGGTTGTTTCCTGTTTTCTTCTGGCTTTCAGAGGCCCTCTGTAGCGGGTTCCGAGATTGTTTCCTATTTTCGTTTTCTTCTGATGTCCATCCTCTTTGCCTTTCAGGATGGGGATTGAACATTTTAGTTAGGGTCCTCTCTTTTGCTTAGTTTGTTTAGATGTACAGCTTTTAGTGGGTTTATTCTATATTGTATGTTTATATGAGTGAGTATATACCGTGTCTTTTTGCTTCTGTGTCAACTCACTCAGGATGATCCTTTCCAGGTCCCACCATTTACCTGCAAATTTCATGATTTCCTTATTTTTCATTGCTGAGTAATACTCCATTGTATAGATGTACCACAGTTTCTGCATCCATTCTTCAGTTGAGGGGCAGCTGGGTTGTTTCCAGCTTCTGGCTATTACAAATAAAGCTGAGAGCTGGAGGGAACGGGAACTCCACAAGCAGAGCAACAGAACAAGATAATTTGAACACAGGGAACTTCCCAGAGACTCATACTCCAACCAAGGACTATTCGTGGAGATGACCTGGAACCCCTGCACAGGTGTAGCCCATGGCAGTTCAGTGTCCAAGTGGGTTACATAGTAATGGGAAGAGGGGCTGCCTCTGACATAATCTGATTGGCCTGCCCGTTGATCACTTCTCCCTGAGGGGGGAGCAGCCTTACCAGGCCACAGTAGAGGACAATGCAGCCACTTTTGATGAGAACTGATAGACTAAGATCAGAAAGAAGAGGAGAACCTCCCCTATCAGTGGACTTGGGGAGTGGCATGCATGCAGAAATGGGAGGGAGGGTGGGATCGGCAGGGGAGGAGGGAGGGGCTTATGGGGGAATACAAAATGAATAAAGTGTAATTAATAAAAAAATAATAAAAGATTTAAAAAAATCAATGAAGTCAAGGGTGATTTCTGAGGCTGAAGTTGAGCAACTAGATAAATAATGCCATTTGCTAGACAGATAATTAGAAGAGGACTATGTTTAAGAAGGACATTTAATGATAGTTCAATTCAAAGTTGGCAAATGGAAGCACCAGTACTTCTTTTACCCATTTAGACAATGTCAACCACAGTATTCATACTCTTTTTCTAAGACCCTGACTTAGTACTTCAGATAAGACCTATTTGCCATCTGAAATCAACTTCAGGCCTTTCACATACTACCTTCACAAAGATGCAAACCTAAGAGCCATTTAAAAACACTCAAAAAATCCCACCATTTACCTGCAAATTTCGTGATTTCCTTGTTTTTTATTGCTGAGTAATATTCAATTGTGTAGATGTAACACAATTTCTGTACCCATTCCTCCACTGAGGGCATCTGGGCTGTTTCTAGCTTCTGGCTATTACAAATAAGGCTGCTACAAACATGGTTGAGCAAATGTCCTTATTGTATACTTGAGACTCTTTTAGGTATATGCCTAGGAGTGGTATAGCTGGATCTTGAGGAAGCGTTATTCCTAGTTGTCTGAGAAAGCGCCAGATTGATTTCCAGAGTGGTTGTACAAGTTTACATTTCCACCATCAATGGAGGAGGGTTCCCCTTTCTCCACAACCTCTCCAGCATGTGTTGTCACTTGAGTTTTTGATCTTAGCCATTCTGATGGTTGTAAGGTGAAATCTTAGGGTTGTTTTGATTTACGTTTCCCTTATGACTAAGGACATTGAACATTTCTTTAAGTCTTTCTCTGACATTTGATATTCTTCTTTTGAGAATTCTCTGTTTAGCTCATCCTGAGTGAGCTATCCCAGAAGCAGAAAGACGCACACGGTATATACTCCCTCATATAGACATATAATATAGGATAAACCTACTAAAATCTGTACACCTAAAGAAACTAATCAAGAGGGAGGACTCTTGCTAAAATGCTCAATTCCTATCCAGAAAGGCAAAGAGGAAGAAGAAGAAGAAGGAGAAAAGAGGGAACAAGTCAGGAGCCTGATACAGAGGACCTCTGAAAGGCTCTGCCTTGCAGACTATCAAAGCAAATGCTGACACTTACGGGCAACCTTTGGGCAGAGTGCAGGGAATCTTAGGAAAGAAGTGGGAAACAGTAAGATCTGGAGAGGACAGGAACTCCACAACAGAACCAAAAAATCTGAGCACAGGGATCTTTCTTGAGACTGATACTCCAACCAAGGACTATGCATGGAGATAACCTAAGACCCCTGCACAGATGTAGCCCATGGCAGTTCAGTATCCAAGTGGGTTCCATTGTAATAGGAACAGAGACTGTCTCTGACATGAACTGCTTGGACTGCTCTTTAATTACCTCCCCTTGAGGGGGAAGCAGCATTACCAGGCCACAGAAGATGACAATGCAGCCACTCCTCATGAGACCTAATTGACTAAGATCAGAAGGAAGGAAAAGAAGACCTCCCCTATCAGTGGACTTGCAGAGGGGCATGCATGCAAAGGGTGGAGGGAGGAAGGGAGGGATTGAGACAGGAGGAGGGAGGGAACCACAAGGGGGATACAAAGTGAATAAAGTGTAATTAATAAAGAATTAAAAAAAAAGAAAAACATTCAAAAGAAAAACTATCACCTAAAAATATAAAGCATTACAAGATTTAAAAAATCCAATTGAGGGTCTTATATCTCACAAGATTGTGAACTGATTATGGTAAGGAAATAAAATCTCATTTAGTACACCATATTGAGGATGAAAGAGTTTAGTTCCAGAGAGGTAAATCTTCAAGCTCAGAATCACAATGCCTTTATGACATATTCAGCTGGATCTATTACCTCCCGATTCCCAGCTCACCATCATACTGCCCCCACATGTAAATGAGTACTCATACACTGGAACCCTAAGTGAGAGTTTCATATAAAAATCAAAGGTCAACTTGCTGTGTTAGAAATATTATTGTAAATTGTGTAGCTAGCTTTCTATATAATACAGTTTTAACAAATCCCTTCTTTTTCTCACTATTTTCAGTAATTTCAGTTTATACTTGAGAATCTAACAAGTGTGAAAATATTTTTATCTTTATCAATTTGCAAGATGGTTCAAAGAATAAAATTAAATTATCAAAGAAGATAAGACTTCATTTAAGATAATTCAATATTAATGTATCCTAACTCACAAAGTGACAAATTAAGAGACATAATAGCAGACTTCCCTATAGTGCTACTTTAAATAGCATGCTTCATTAGAACTTTCTAAATATTTATAGACCACTAAATATTTGACATGAAGATTGGAGTGGATGGAGAAAGCCTTAAAATTAGAGTGTTAAAATATTCAACTAACTGATAGAGAAGAAATTCTTAAAAATAAAGGCTGCTTAAATCACACTGTAACACAATCCCAAGTACAGTCTTAGGCATCAAAATAATCTCATGAATTGAAAATGCAGCTTCACAGGAGGAAGAGAAATGGAAAAGTGATGAACTGATTCTTGTATTATGACCATCTCTAGTTTAGTGGGCACATGTGAATAAATGCATTGGAAAAACCTTGAGACACACGTTCAAGAAACTAACTGAAATGACCAAATGCTTTACTTGGAGACATGTAGATTTTTGTCTTAACTGCTGTAAAATTAGAACATAAAATTTTAAATGCAGTTATATTTGCCATAGAGATATGCTGACTTGATGATTTATTAAAATTTTCTCTGATGTGTTACATGTATTCACTCTCAGAATCTCACACTCTGAAACACTCCTACTCAGTAACGTACTTGGTCTCAAAAATACACTCCTCTGCTTTTGGCTTTGCTTGTCTTATACAACTTTTGGGATAAAGCAACCACATTTGATGTAGAACAGTTTAGAAAGTTTTCAAGTGGAAAGGAGAGGAGAAATTAAATCTAGCTTTAACTTCTCTGTGCATAACCATCTGATAGTTTTTAAGTCCTTGAAACATGTGAATGATGTCCAAGAAAACATAAGCAGAAGACTGAATAAAAAGAATGGACTTTTAAAACGATAAATATCCCCACCCCAAAGACTAAAATGTAGGGGCTAAACCTCCATGCAGGCACCAGATTGACATCTCTACTTGCAATGAGCAATGTGAAAAATGTTCTCCACGATGAGGCCCCACTGTCAGTTTTTAGAGAACTACCCACTGTCTTAGCACCAGTATGTGTTGTTTAGGGATCTCCAGAGGACCTCCCTCAGCCAACAACTCAACCAAATGATACTTTGTCTTACCACTGGAATCCGTGCCTAGAGCTATGGAAAAATAAAACTGGACACCAACCCAGCCACAAAACCCTGGACATACAAATGTTTCTGCCTTTAAGATGTGCTCAGGCAATGATACAGAAACTGTAGGAGTGATCAACCAATTTCTGCTTTTCTTGAAGCCCATGCCATGAAAAGGAGCCTATGCCCTATACTGCTTTTTATGGCTAGGAGCTGAAGAGGAGATAGCTCAGAGACTTAAGGTAGAAACAACCTTGACTAGAAAGAAATTAATGAGTGATTGCTAATCATATTTTGCTATATGCATAGATTGGTGCCTTGTTCCTTTACCATCAAAGAGGTTTCTTCACGTATAAGATGGGAACAGGTGCAAAGACTCATAGCCAGACATTAGTCAGAGAGCAAGTCTAAATTGTAAATCTCCATCAGACCCCTCCCCTAGAAGCTTGAGGAGCTCTCCTGAAGAGGGAGAATAAAGTTTGTATGTGTGAAAGGGGATGGAGGACACCAAAAGAATATGGCTCCTGAATAAACTAAGCAGGGCTCCTATGCTCTCACGGAGATTAAGCCCTGCAAGCACAAGACTTGCATGGGTCTGCACCTGGAACTCTCCATATATGCTATGGCTGTTAGTCGGCACTTTTGTAGGACTCTTAAGACTGAGAATGGGTGTGTCCCTGATGCTTTGGCCTGCTCTTGGGACTCTTTTTTCCTTCTATTGGGTTACCTTGTCCAGCTTCACTGAGAGAATATAAGGACTTTTACATTATCTTATTGTATCTTGTTTTGTTCTATTTGCTCATCTCTTGGACATCTGCTCTTTTCTGAAGAGAAATAGAAGGGAAGTAGGTCTGGATAAAAGGGATGTGGAGGGAAGCAGTGAGGAGTGGAATGAGAAAAAAACTGTGGTCTGGGTGTATTCTGAGATTAAAAAAAATAAAAGAAAACTGAAAAAAGATAAATACATACATTATGTCAGAAAAAAAAAATTAATCATAAGGCTGAATGAAATGTCAAAAGATAGTCAGGATATGAAAACCCAGTTCAATAAAGACATTGAAGAGAATAATTTTTTTTTATTAATTGCACTTTATTTACTTTGTATCCCCCTGTAGCTCCCTCTCTCCTTCTCTAACAATCCCTTCCTCATTCTCCATTCTCCACTCATGCCTTTTTCCAAGTTCACTGATAGGGGAGGTCTTCCTTTCCTTTCTTCTCATCCTAGTCTATTAGGTCTCATCAGGAGTGGCTGCATTGTCTTTCTCTGTGTCCTGGTAAGGCTGCTCCCCCCTCAGGGGAAGGTGATCAAAGAGCAGGCCAATCAGTTCATGTCAGAAACAGTCCCTGTTCACATTACTATGGAATCCACTTGGACACTGAACTTCCATGGGCTACATCTTTGCAGATGTTCTAGGTTATCACCATGCATGGTCCTTGGTTGGAGTATCCATCTCAGGAAAGACCCCTGTGCCCAGATATTTTGGTTCTGTTGCTCTTCTGTCCTCTCCAGGTCTTACTGTTTCCCATTTATTTCATAAGATTCCCTGCACTCTGCCCAAAGGTTAGCTACAAGTCTCACCATCTGCTTTGATACCCTTCAGGGTATAGCCTTTCAGAGGCCCTTTGTGGCAGGCTCCTGACTTGTTCCCTGTTTTCTCCTTCTTCTGATGTCCATAGTCTTTCCCTTTCTGAATGGGGATTAAGCATTTTAGCCAGAGTCCTCCTTTTTGATTAGTTTCTTTAGGTGTATAGTTTTTAGTATGTTTTTCCTAAGTTATATGTCTAATATCCACTTATGAGTGAGTATATACTCTGTGTATCTTTCTGCTTCTAGAAGTTAGAATATTATATCTCAAAGATAAAGTAGAGAATTTAGAACAAACAAGCAAAGACTTTTTAATTTCTTTTAAAAACCAAGAAAACAAACAAAAAAGACAGGAAAATAATATTGTATAATTCTCAAAAGGTGGAATATCACAAAGAAACAAATCTCAGTATAAGCATAGATAAAGAAAAATCCACATTAATGGCATAGATTAGATCATTAACAAGATCATAGACAAAAACTTCCTTAAACTAAGGAGAGGCCTACAAATTTGGATAAAAGAAGAGTATAGAACACCAACTAACAAGACCAGAAAAGATAGTCCTGACAATTAAATGTACAGAAAAAGAATATTGAAAGCTTAAAGTGAAAAAATACAAGTGATGTACACAGGAAAACCCAAGAATAATAGCTGATTTCTCAATGGAAAGTTTAAGAGTCAAGAAAAGCTACAGAAATGTATTTCCTGTTCTTTTTTCATAAATGTCCCTTTATTTTTAATTTTTTATATGAGTCCTTTTTTAAAATAATATTGCCAATCTCTATGATTTCATAAACGTCTTTGTGCTATTTGTGGTCCTGATTTTATGGTACTCTTCATCGGATTAATTTGTATTTCATTGTCTTAAATATTTAATTATCAATTGAACAATGCAACTAAACTTTATTGCTTAGAAAGTATTATTTGAATCTTTCTTTTTTAATTTTTTTTTAATTTTTATTTTTTTCTTATCAGTTACATTTTATTAACTCTGTATCCCAGCTGTATCCAGTTCCCTCATTCCCTCCCAATCCTACCCTCCCTCCCTCATCTCCACCCTGCCCCTTTCCAAGTCCACTGATGGGTGAACCTCCTCCCCATTCATCTGACTCTGTTTTATCAGATATCTTCAGGACTGGCTGCAAAGTCCTCCTCTGTGGCCCAACAGGACTGCTTATTTTTAAATTTTTTATTTATTACATTTTATTCAGTTTTTAATCCCACCTGCAGCCTTCTCCCTCATTCCCTCCCAATCCGATCTTCCCTCCCTTTTGTCCTCACATGCCCCTTCCCCAGTTCACTGACAGGGGTGGTTCTCCTCCCCTTCCATCTGACCCTTGCCTATCAGGTCTTATCAGGACTGTCTGCATTGTCTTCCTCTGTGGCCTGGTAAAGCTGCGCCCTCCTACATGTGGAGGTGATCAAAAAGCCAGCCCCTGAGTTCATGTCAGAGACAGTCCCTGTTCCCCTTACTAGGTCAGCCACTTGGAAACAGAGTTGCCTTGGGCTACATCTGTGCAGTGGTTTTAGGTTACTCCATGAATGGAATATCAGTCTCAGAAAATGAACCTGGGCCCAGAGTTTTGGGTTCTGTTCTTCTGCTGATAGAGATCCAGTCCCCTCCATGTCTTTCTATCTCCCTCTTCCTTCATAAGATTCCCTGCATTCTTCCCAAATTTGGCTACAAGTCTTAGCATCTACTTTAATGCACTGCTGGGTAGAGTTGTTCAGAGACCTTTGTGGTAGGCTCCTGTCCTGTTCCCTGTTCTCTCCATTTTCCAAGGTTTATCCCATTTGCATTTCAGAATGACGAATGAGCATCTTACCCAGGGTCCTGCTTCTTGCTTAGCGTCTTTACGCTTACAGAATTTAGAATGATTATCCTATACTATATGTCTAATATCCACTTATAAGTGCGTATATGCCAGGTGTGTCTTTCTGCTTCTGGAGTACCTCACTCAGGATGATATTCCTTAGTTCCCACCATTTGCCAGTACATTTCCTGATTTCCTTGTTTTTAATTGCCAAGTAGTATTCCATTGTGTAAATGTACGACAATTACTGTATCCATTCCTCAGCTGAGGGATATCTAGGTTGTTTCCAAATTCTGACTATTATGAATGAAGCTGCTATGAACATAGTTGAGCAAATGTCCCTATTGAATGGTGGAGTATCTCTTGGATATACGCCTGGGAGTGCTATAGCTAGATCTTGCGGTAGCAAGATAATATTCCTAATTATCTGAGATAATTATCAGATAATATTCCTAATTATCTGAGAAAGTGCCAGATTGATTTCCAAAGGGGTTGTACAAGTTTACATTCCCACAAGCAATGGAGAAGGGTTCCCCTTTCTCCACATCCTCTCCAGCATGTGTTGTCACTTGAAATTTTGATTTTAACCATTCTGATGGGTAAAGGTGAAATCTAAAGGTCATTTTGATTTGCATTTCCCTGATGACTAAGGAGGCTGAGCATTTCTTTGCTTGTTTCTCTGCCATTTGATATTTTTCTATTGAGAATTCTCTGTTTAGTTCCATAACACATTTTTTAGTTGGATACTTAATTTGTGGCTTTTTAACTTCCTGAGTTCTTTATATCTGGATTGTATCCATCTGTCAGATATAGGGTTGATGAAAATATTTTCCAGTCTTTAGCATGTCGTTTTCTTGTGATGACAGTGTCCTTTACTTTACAGAAGATTTTCAGTTTCAGAAGGTCCCATTTATTGATTGTTGATCTTAGAGCCCATGCTCTTGGTATTCTGTTCAGGAAGTTGTCTCCTGTGCCAATGTGTTGAAGACTCTTCACCAATTTTTCTTCTAACAGACTTAGTGTGCCTAGTTTTATGTTGAGGTCTTTGATCCACTTGGACTTCAGTTTTGTGCAGGGTGATAAGCATTGATTTATTTGCATTTTTCTACATGTAGACAAACAACTAGACCAGCACTATTTGTTGAAGATGCTATCTATTTTCCATTGTATGGTTTTGGCATCTTTGTCAAAATTCAGATGTCCATAAATGTGTGGGTTTATTTCAAGGTCTTCTATTTGATTCTGTTGATTCACCATTCTGTTTCTATGCCAGTACCATCCAGTTTGTATTACCATTGCTCTATAGTACAGCTTGAGTTCAAGGATGGATATACATCCAGAAGATCTATTATTAGAGAGGATTGTTTTAGCGATTTAGGCTTTCTTGTTATTCCATATGAAGTTGAGAATTTTTCTTTCAAGTTCTGTAAAAAATTGTGTTGGTAATTTGATGGGAATTGCATTGAATGTGTAGATTGCTTTGGTAAGATGGCCATTTTTACTATGTTAATCCTGCCGAGCCATGACCATCAGAGAAATCTTTCTATCTTTGATATCTTCTTCACTTTCTTTCTTCAGAGACTTGAAATTTTTTTCATACAAGTTTTTGACTTGCTTCGTTCAAGTTACACCAAGGTACTTTATGTCATTTGTGGCTATTGTGAAAGCTGTTATTACCTTAATTTCTTTTGCAGCCCGTTTGTCTTTTGTATATGGGAGCGCTTCTCATTTTTTTTTTAGTTGGTTTTGTTTCAAGCCACTTTGCTGAAGGTTTTTATCAGCTGTAGGAGTTCCTTGGTAGACTTTTTGGGGTCACTCATGTATACTATCATATTATCTGCAAATAGTGATACTTTGACTTCTTCCTTTCTGAATTGAATTTCTTTGATCTCCTTTAATTGTCTTTTTGCTCTAGTGAGGACTTCGAGAACTATGTTGAACAGATATGGAGAGAGTGATTAGCTTTTCCTTGTCCCTGATTTAAGTGGGATTGATTTAAGTTTCTCTCTGTTTAGTCTGATGTTGACTATAGACTTGCTGTATATTGCCTTTACTATGTTTAGTAACTGCCTTGTATCCCTGGACTTTAAACATAAATGAATGTTGGATTTTATCAAATGCTTTTTCAGCATCTAAGGGGATTATCATGGAGTCTTTTTCTTTCAGTTTTTTTTTTAATATGGTGGATTACATTGATGGATTTCCCTATATTGAACCACTTCTGCATAACTGGAATGAAGCATACTTAGATATAGTGGATCATATCTCTGATTTGTTCTTGGAATCAGTTTTGGGAGTAATTTGTTGAGTATTTTTGCATCAATATTCATAAGGGAGATTGGTCTGAATTCTCTTTCTCTGCTAGGTCTTTCTGAGGTGTAGGGATCAAGGTGACTGTGGTGTCATAGAATGAGTTTCATAATGGTCTTACTATTTCTATTTTGTGGAATAGTTTGAAAAGTATTGGTTTTATTTCTTCTTGGAAAGTCTGGTAGAATTCTGTGCTGAAACCATCTGGTCCTGGGCTTTTATTATTTTGGAAATTTTGATGACAGTTTCTATTTCCTGAAGGGATATAAGACTATTTAATTGATTTACCTGGTCTTGCTTCAGCTTTGGTAAATGTAAATGTAAAGAAAATTGTCCATTTAATTTACATTCTCAAATTTTGTGGTGTATAGGAGTTTGAAGTAAGACCTAATGATTGTTTGGATTTCCTCTGTGTCGGTTGTTATGTCCCCATTTTCATTTCTGATTTTGTTGATTTCAATAGTGTCTTTCTGTCTTTTAGTTAGTTTGGCTAAGGGTTTGTCTATCTTGTTGATACTCTCAAAGACCCAGCTCTTGGTTTCATTGATTGTTTGAATTGTTTTATTTGTTTATAATTTATTGATTTCAGCAATGAGTTTGATTATTTCCAGCTATCTACTCCTCTTGGGTATGTCTGCTTCTTCTTCTTTTTTTTTTTTCCCTATAGCATTCAGGTAAGCCATTAAGTTCCTTGTATGAGATATTTCAAATTTCTTCTTGAAGGCACTTAGTGCTATGAATTTTCCTCTTAGCACTGGTTTCATCGTGTCCCATAAGTTTGGGAATGTTGTGCCTTCATTTTCATTGAATTCTAGAAGTGTTTAATTTCTTTTTTATTTCTTCCCTGACCCAGATGTCATTGAGTAGCAAGCTGTTCAATTTCTATGTTTGTGTAGGCTTTTTGTTATTTCCATTGTTGTTGAGGTCCAGCTTTCGTCCATGGCAGTCAGATAGAATGCAGGGATTACTTCAATCTTCTTGTTGTATCTGTTGAGGCTTGCTTTGTGACCAACTACATGATCTATTTTGGAGAAGGTTCCATGAGGGGCTGAGAAGAAGGTAAATTCTTTTGTGTTTGGGTGAAACGTTCCGTAGATGCCTGTTAGGTCCATTTGATTCATGACTTCGGTTATAGTCATTGTTTCTTTTTTAAGTTTCTGTTTCATTGACTTGTCCATTATTGACAGTAGAGTGTCGAAGTCTCCTACTATTAATGTATGGGAATCTATGTGTGGTTTAACTTTTATTGATGTTTCTTTTACAAATGTGGGTGCCCTTGTATTTGGGGCACAGATATTCAGAATTGTGATGTTGTCATGGTGGAGTTTTTCTTTGATGAGTATGAAGTGACCTTCCCCATCTCTTTTGATTAATTTTGGTAAATTTATTAATATCTAACAAAATTAATTAATTTTAAAATTAACTAATTAATGGCTATTCCTGCTTACTTCTTAGGGACATTTGCTTGGAAAACCATCTTCTAACCCTTTATTCTCACATAATGCCAATCTTTGTGACTTAGGTGTGTTTCTTGTATGCAACAGATTGTTGGGTCTTCTTTATGCATCCATTCTGTTAGTCTGTGTCTTTTAATTGGAGAATTGAGTCCATTGATGTCGAGAGCTATTAACGACCAGTTGCTGTTAGATGCTTTGATTTTGCTGTTGGTTTTGGTAGTGTGTTTGTGTGCTTGGCTACTATTAGTTTTGCTGTAGAGTGGTTATTTATTTCCTGTGTTTTCCTGAATGTAGTTAGCTTTCCTGGGTTGTATTTTTCCTTCCAGTATATTCTGTAAAGCAGAATTTGTGGGTAGATATTATTTAAATATTTGTCAATGAATGTCTTGTTTTATCCATCTCTGATAATTGAGAGTTTTGCTTGATATAGTAGCCTCTGTTGTCATCTGTGTTCTCTTAGGGTCTGCATGATATCCATCCTTGTCCTTCTGGCTTTTGCAGTCTCTGTTGAGAAGTCAGGTGTGATTCTGATTGGTTTGCCACTATTTGTTACTTGGCCTTTTTCCCTTGCAGCTTTTAGTATTTTTTCTTTGTTCTGTATACTTAGTGTTTTGATTATTATGTGGCAGGAGGATTTTCTTTTCTGGTCTAATTTATTAGGTATTCTGTAGGCCTCTTGTATGCTTATAGCCTCTCCTTTAAATTGGGGAAATTTTCTTCAGTTATTTTGTTGAAAATATTGTTTGGACTTGCCAATGGAAATCTTTTTTATCCTCTATTCCTATTATTCCTAGGTTTTGTCTTTTCATATTGTCTTGGACTTCTTGAATTGTTTGTGTCAAGAAATTTTTAGATATAAATTTTCTTTGACGGATACATCAATTTCCTCCATCATGTCTTCCACACCTGAGATTCTTTCTTCCATCTCTTGTAATCTGTGGGTTATGCTTGCCTCTGTAGTTCCTGTTTTCTTCCTTAAGTTCTTCCTTTCGATGATTTTCTCCATTTGTGTTTTCTTTAATTTTTCCAAACAAATCTTCAGATTTTGAGCCATTTTGTTGATTTCCTTCACCTGTCTGACTGCATTTTCCTTCATTTCTTCAGCTGTTTGTTTGAACTTTCCTTTGTTTCTTTTATTTCTTTCAGTTATTTAATTATTTCCTCCCTAAAGGACACAAACTATTTGGCTGCATCTTCCTGTATTTCTTTATGGATGGCCATAGTCTGACTCTTTTTCTTAATGTATGGTCATAATCTGTTTGTCTTTATCTTCCTCTATTTATTTACAGAAGGCCCTAATCTGACTTTTATCTTCCTCTGTGTTTTTACAAATCACCATAATCTGTTTGACTTTTTCTTCTTCTATTTCTTTAAACATTTTATTTTTTTTCTTCATTAACCTCTTCATAAGCATAGATTTTCCTGAATTTTACTTATGATAAGGTGTCCAGGACTACTTGCCCCTGGATAACTGGGTTCTGGAGATGCCATATTGCTTTTGCTTTTGTTGGTTTTGCTTTTACGCTGGCCTCTACCCAACTGGCTGTCTCCGGTGTTGGCTATTAATTTCTGGTGCCTGCTGGAATCCTGGGATGAGAGAACTTCCTTGGCAGGGAGATGGTTATTTCTAAAGGAAGCCTCCTTGGCTTTTTTACTATTGTCACCGAATGGCTGGTGCTTCTCAGGAATTGCTATAGCTCACTTCATGTATATGGATCTGAGTGGTAACTGTGGTCATCGGTAGTCAAGGGTGCTCTCCTCTCACCAGGAAAAGTATTGGAGAAAGCTACCCTGCCACTGGGTTTCTTGCTCTGAATTTAGTGAGCTGCTGATGCTGCTCTTATACTGTGTTTGCTAGACGCAGCCCTCTTGAAGAACCAGGGAGCCCCATGATTTGGTCAGTTTAGCTAGGGAGACAAGTTGTGCCTTGGAGCAGTGTCTGCTGGCTGATCCCATGGATCCAGGCTTCTATAGTTCTGAGGTTGGAGCTCAGTGCCCTAGTACCCAAGCAGTAATCAGTGGCAGGTAAGCACAGTACTCATGCATAAGGCAGAAAGCTAATGCCCAGAGCCCGTGGGAACCCATCAAATTTTCCAGGAATTAGCTGGGTGTCCTGAGGTCGGATCTGATATTTCTCCCACCATTGGGTTTCCTCCCAACAGGGAAACCCAGTCTTTGGTGCTCTAGGGCCCACAGTTCTGTCTGGGATGGTGAGTCAGCATGCATGTCTCTGGGCTGGTGGCTGAGCACCTGCCAGAGCCTGGGACTTTTCCAGGGATTGTCTGTGTGACCTGAGGTTGGTCCTGATTGCTTCCTTCACTGTGAGGTTTTCTCTCAACTGGAAAACCCAGTCTCTGGTTTGTGAGGCCCACATTTCAATTGGGGTTAGTCATCAGAGCACACAGGGATGTGGCTCTGGGCTGGCGACTGAGCACCTTCTGTGACCTGAAACTCTTCTGCGGTTAGCTGGGTGACCTGAGAATGGATCCAATTGCTTCTCACACCATGAGGTTTCCTCTTACCTGGGAAACACAATTGCTGATGTTTTAGGGTCCAGAGTTTTGTCTGTTGGTTGCAGTAAAGTTACTGCTGTCCTTATTTTCAGGTACAGTGTCCTCTTCATGCCGCCATCTTGGATTCCACGTATTTCAAGTTCTAAAGTCCTATGAATACTAATGTTGACTACTGAACTCAAAAAGACTATCAGCCTTAGTTGAGAGAAAAAGAAAAAAAAATGACATGAAACAAACAGGCTGAAATAATTTATCTCCCTCAAACCAGCCTAATAGAGAATAATGGGAACAAAACTTCTGAACAAAGAAAGGAAAAAGAATAGCCATCAGTATCTAGAGAAACTATAATCACTAAAACAGAGAGTATAAATGGGAACACAATCAACAAAAATGGCTGCAATCAACACATATATTTCAACAATAACTAAAAATATTAATGCCCTTGACTCTTTAAACAAATGACACAGGCTATCAGAATTGATTAAGAGAAAAGATTCATCTTTGATTTTTCTACATGAAACTCATCATAGCTTTAAAGTTAAAGGATAGGAAAAAGTATTTCAAGTAAATAAGCATGTGTAGTTATCCTAATATCTAATAAAATAAAGTTCAAACTAAAACTAATCAAAAGAGATTAATCACTCTAATTAAGAAAAAAATTAACCAAAAAGACATGATTATCGCCTTTCTGCTTTCTACCTCCTCTGCCGCCATGAGCCAGTGAAAAAGCTTGTGTCGAAGCGGGGCCAAAAAAAGAAGCAGGTTTTGAAGTTCACCCTTGACTGCACCCATCCTGTAGAAGACGGAATCATGGACGCTGCCAATTTTGAGCAGTTCCTCCAGGAGAGAATCAAGGTGAATGGGAAAGCTGGGAATCTTGGTGGAGGGGTTGTGACCATCGAAAGGAGCAAGAGCAAGATCACTGTCACCTCTGAGGTGCCTTTTTCCAAAAGGTATTTCAAATATCTCACCAAAAAATATTTGAAGAACAATCTTCAAGACTGGTTGCATGTTGTTGCCAACAGCAAAGAGAGTTATGAATTCCTTCCAGATTAACCAGGATGAAGAGGAGGAGGAGGAGGAGGAGGAGGAGGAGGAGGAGGAGGAGGAGGAGGAGGAGGATTAAGACACATTGGTCTGGAATGTTTTGTTTTAATTCATAAATAAAATTTAGGAACAAAAAAAAAAGACATGACTATCTCAAACATATTTGCTTCAAACTTTGATGCACACAATTCTACGAAACATTTACTGAATCTTATAAGGCTGGTTTATCCAGAACTCACTTATTTTTGATGTCTTATCTTGATAATTTCTAATTTGATAACCACCTTACTCAATTCTTAGCTGTAATGTTCTTTAACCTTTATTTTCTTTAGTATATTTTATGGACTAAGTTTAATCTCTTTTATTGAAATAGTCTTTAGTTAACTTTTCATTAATATTTAATACTTGAATAATTATTTCTTTAATACCAGCAGGCCTTTAAGTTTCAGAAAGTTAGCTTTTATGAAAGTAGAGATAGATCTGAGTAGTAACATACCTCTAAATAACTTCTGAACATCTGACTTATTATACAGATGAGATAAACTAATACTGTGTCTATGTTGTTCCTTGAATAAAAAGTGGAGGCCACGTTTAAAAGAAATTTCCCAAATTGAATTATCAGGATTATTGCTACAAATGGGTAAGGGAAAACCAGGGAGTCCAAGGGCAAAGAATACTTGAGAGGAAGGTTAAGAGAAGCCTGACTAATTTAATCAAAGGCAGCCAGAAGCAAAGCCTGATTCTTGGTCTTGTAATCCTAATGGAGTAAAATAAAAATAAAAGACACAAAAAGAAAATCTAGATCCATTACAGAAAGCAATTAAGTTTACAACTTTGGAAGACAAAGGGCTTTCTAAAAATAGAGTAGTCTAAGCCTACTTCAATAGCTCATGTTGATTTCAAATGTTATTAGGAAGAATTTTAATGATGCCAAGAAATACATCATGACTTATTTTCCTGTGCTTGTTCTAGATTGTACTAAGAAATCATGGAATTAAGATTACAGTTTCAGCTTGTTAGCATTTTAACTAGAAAGTATGCATGTGACAAGAGAAAGAAAGACAGAGAGAGACACACACAGAGAGAAAACGTGCTTGTTTGCTTTCTGTTATTCAAATAATTTTTAAATGTGGCCATATGGTAATTGAATTGTAATGTCTCAGCCTCTTTGAAAGGAAGATGGAATGTGAAATAAGTCTCCAAATAGTTCCACTCAACCAATGTGGGCTGTAAAATGGAGGGAAATATTCTATTTATTATCTTTCTCCTTGGAAAATTGTCATTTCCAGGGAGGTCAAAATCCTATGCTCCCATGCCAGTCAGGATTAGAACAATCTATTCAATTGTCCTTTGTGAGCCCAAACAAATTTTAGATCTCTGTAGAAATTGTGTGGATCAGCAAGTATTTGGAGGAAGCAGCTGTGCTTGGTGGTTGCTCAACTCTGTTAACACAGCTAAAGGCTCAAAACACATATACTCAAAAAAGAAGTGCTCCGTTCTGCACTTGAAAGGATCCTCTTCTCTCAGCCTTGATGGTTCCTCATGTTGATTTAGCATATATTCAAGTATGTATATTTTGTGTGTACACACGTACATGTGCACTTTGGACATATAAGTTATCATGAAGTGTGCAATGTTGGGGTAGTTATGTAGGTTTCTTCTATGAGTCTTATTCATCCAGAGAAAACTGAAGAGTATGTGATACTTTTTGTTTAAAATTTTAAAAATGGATAAAAAATATCATGTGCCATTTAAAGTCTTGCTTGTTTTCTAGTATATTTCTTATATCTCCTACTGAAGACACTGATATTTTGGGAGGCTAATTTACTTTAAATTTTCTAGACAGTGTTGTAAGTGAGATTTGCTCAACCATGTTTGCAGCAGCTTTATTTGTAATAGCCAGAAGCTGGAAACAACTCAGATGCCCCTCAACTGAAGAATGGATTCAGAAATTGTGGTACATCTGCACAATGGAATATTATTCAGCAATGAAAAACAAGGAAATCATGAAATTTGCAGGTAAATGGTGGGATCTGGAAAGGATCATCCTGAGTGAGCTATCCCAGAAGCAGAAAGACACACACGGGATATACTCACTCATATAGACATATAATATAGGATAAACCTACTAAAATCTGTACACCTAAAGAAACTAATCAAGAAGGAGGACTCTGGCTAAATGCTCAATCCCCACTCCAAAAGGCAAAGAGGATGGACACCAGAAGAAGAAGAAAATAGGAAACAAGTTAGGAGCCTCCCAGAGGGCCTCTGAAAGGCTCTGCACTGCAGACTATCAATGCAGATGTTGAGACTTATGGCCAAACTTTGGGCAGAATGCAGGGAATCTTATGAAAGAAGTAGGAAATAATAGTAAGAGCTGGAAAGGACAGGAGGTCCACAAGGACAGCAACAGAAACAAAAAATTTGAGCACAGGGGTCTTTCCTGAGACTCATACTTTAACCAAGTACCATGCATGGAGATAACCTAGAATCCCTGCACAGATGTAGCCAATGGAAGTTCAGTGTCCAGGTGATTTCCATAGTAACGTGAACAGGGACTGCTTCTGACATGAACTCATTGGTCTGCTCTTTGACCACCTCCCCATGAGGGGGGAGCAGCCTTACCAGGCCACAGAGGAAGACAATGCAGCCACAAGACCTAACAGACTAGGATCAGAAGGAAGAAAATGAAACCCTCCCCTACTAGTGGACTTGGGGAGGGGAGAGGGGAGTGTGTGGAGAAGAGGGAGAAAGGAAGGGATTGGGAGGGGAGGAGGGAGGGAACGAGAGGGGGTATACAAAGTAAATAAAGTATAATTAAAAATTTAAAAATTTAAAAAAATTAATAATTAATTATTAACAATTTTTTAATTATTAAAATATATTTTATTAATTATTTGATTGTTGCTCATTATTATATGCCCCCTTGCTTCTCCCAGAGCCACCTCTAACTACCTATATGTCCCAATTTCCCATCTTCTTCTATTTTTTTAATTTTTTATTAATTACACTTTATTCATTTTGTATCCCCCCGTAAGCCCCTCCCTCCTCCCCTCCCGAACCCACTCTCCCTCCCCTTTCTGCATGCATGCCACTCCCCAAGTCCACTGATAGGGGAGGTTCTCCTCTCCTTTCTGATCTTAGTCTATCAGTTCTCATCAAAACTAGTTGCATTGTTCTCTACCATGGCCTGGTAAGGCTGCTCCCCCCTCAGGGGGAGGTGATCAACGAGCAGGTCAATCAGATTATGTCAGAGGCAGTCCCTCTTCCTATTACTAGGTAACCCACTTGGACACTGAACTGCCATGGGCTACATCTGTGCAGGGGTTCTAGGTTATCTCCATGAATAGTCCTTGGTTGGAGTATGAGTCTCTGGGAAGTTCCCTGTGTTCAAATTATCTTGTTCTGTTGCTCCCCTTGTGGAGTTCCTGTCCCCTCCAGCTCTTACTATTTCCCACTTCTTATATAAAATTCCATTCACTCTGCCCATCAGTTGGCCATCAGGCTCAGCATCTGCTTTGACAGTCTATACTGCAGACGCTTTCAGAGGCCCTCTGTGGCAGGTTCCAAGGTTGTTTCCTGTTTTCTTCTGGCTTTCAGAGGCCCTCTGTAGCAGGTTCCGAGGTTGTTTCCTATTTTCTTTTTCTTCTGATGTCCATCCTCTTTGCCTTTCAGGATGGGGATTGAACATTTTAGTTAGGGTCCTCTCTTTTGCTTCGTTTGTTTAGATGTACAGATTTTAGTGGGTTTATTCTATGTTACATGTTTATATAAGTGAGTATATACCATGCGTGTCTTTTTGCTTCTGGGACAACTCACTCAGGATGATCCTTTCCAGGTCAAACCATTTACCTGCTAATTTCATGATTTCCTTATTTTTCATTGCTGAGTAATACTCCATTGTATAGATGTACCACAATTTCTACATCTATTCTTCAGTTGAGGGGCATCAGGGCTGTTTCCAGCTTCTGGCTATTACAAATAAAGCTGCTACAAACATGGTTGAGCAAATGTCCTTTTTGTGTACTTGAGCCTCTTTTGGGTATATGCCTAGGAGTGGTATGGCTGGATCTTGAGGAAGCGCTATTCCTAGTTGTCTGAGAAAGCGCCAGATTGATTTCCAGAGTGGTTGTACAAGTTTACATTCCCACCAGCAGTGGAGAAGGGTTCCCCTTTCTCCACAACCTCTCCAGCATGTGTTGTCCCTTGAGTTTTTCATCTTGGCCATTCTGATGGGTATAAGGTGAAATCTCAGGGTTGTTTTGATTTGCATTTCCCTAATGGCTAATGAGGTTGAGCATTTCTTTAAGTGCTTCTCTGCCATTTGATATTCCTCTACAGAGAATTCTCTGTTTAACTCTGTTCCCCATTTTTTAAGTGGATTACTTGGTTTGTTGCTTTTCAGCTTCTTTAGTTCTTTATCTATATTGGATATGAGTCCTCTGTCAGATAAAGGGTTGGTGAAAATTCTTTCCCAATCTGTTGCAGTCGCTTTGTTTTGATGACGGTGTCCTTTGCTTTGCAGAAGCTTTCAATTCCATGAGGTCCCATTTATTGATTGTTGCTCTAAGAGCCTGTGCTGTTGGTGTTCTGTTCAGGAAGTTGTCTCCTGTACCAATGAGTTCTAGGATATTCCCCACTTTTTTTTTCTAGCCAATTCAATGTGTCTGGTTTTATGTTGAGGTCTTTGATCCACTTGGACTTCAGTTTTGTGCAGGGTGATAAGTATGGATCTATTTTTATTTTTCTACATGTAGACATCCAGTTAGACCAGCACCATTTGTTAAAGATGCTATCTTTTCTCCATTGTATGGTTTTGGCATCTTTGTCAAAAATCAGGTGTCCTTAAGTTTGTGGGTTTATTTCTGGGTCTTCTGTACAATTCCATTGATCCACCATTCTGTTTCTACTCCAGTACCATGCAGTTTTTATAACTGTTGCTCTATAGTACAGCTTGAGATCAGGGATGGAGATACCTCCAGAAGATCTTTTATTGTAGAGGATTGTTTTAGCACTTCTCGGTTTCTTGTTATTCCATACAAAGTTGAGAATTTTTCTTTCCAGGTTTGTAAAGAATTGTGTTGGCAATTTGATGGGAATTGCATTAAATCTGTAGATTGCTTTTGGTAAGATGGCCATTTTTACTATATTAATCCTGCCAAGCCACGAGCATGGGAGATCAACATCTTCTCATATCTTCCTCTAATTCTTTCTTCAGAGACTTGAAATTTTTTTCATACAAGTCTTTGACTTGCATGGTTAGGGTTACACCAAGGTACTTTATGTCATTTGTGGCTATTGTGAATGGTGTTGTTTCTCTAATTTCTTTCTCAGCCCTTTTGTCTTTTGTATACAGGAGTGCTACTGATTTTTTTGAGTTAATTTCGTATCCAGCCACTTTGCTGAAGGTGTTTATCAGCTGTAGGAGTTCCCTGGTAAAGTTTTTGGGGTCACTCATGTATACTATCATATCATCTGCAAATAGTGATAATTTGACTTCTTCCTTTCCTATCTGTATCCCCTTGATCTCCTTCAACTGTCTTATTGCTCTAGCAAGGACTTCCAGCACTATGTTGAAAGATATGGGGAGAGTGGGCAGCCTTGTCTTGTTTCTGATTACAGTGGGATTGCTTTAATTTTCTCTCCGTTCAGTTTGATTAATTAATTTTTAATTATTTTTTTAATTTTAGCATTACTAAAAGATAATTATTAGTAAATATTAATTTCACAATTGTCTCTTACAACAAGTCAGCTTAAAGCAAAACACAAAGTCCACTTTGGTTATTCTGAAATAGTAACCACAAAGAAATAGCAAAGTTCATAATGCAGAAACAACAGCTGAAAGTGAAGGATGAAAAAGAAGGTGGAATTGGCTTAACCTTAAACTGGGCAAGATTCTTCAAATAACTTCTTTGCATCTATACCAACAATTCTGGGTGATAAATTGCTAGCTGCAATAAAAGGCGTTATTTAGTAGCCTCTGCATACTAATGAGCTCCTGATCCACACTCCCTGGTTTCAACAGAGTGTAGAACTGGATGACTAATATTTCAGTTGGAAGATCAGCTAAAGTTGCTAATTGACACTAATTTCTTAATGTGATTACCAGAAACAAAGAGGAATATATCTGTTTGTTTAACCAGGCACTTAACTTACTCTGATTAGGCAATCTGACATCTCTCATTAACAGGTATACCATAAACTTCTAGCCTTTTCCTTTCCAAGGCCTTCAGCAAGTCTCACGGATGAAGGATTAAATGGCAAATGTGCCCTTGGATTGACAATTACAATGGTGCCAAAATTATATGAATAAATTCATTAACCTAGCCACCAAGGTAATCTGTCTATCAAGGTACATGGGCATACCCCACCAAAGAAAATGAAATTGATTTGTAAAAGCAACTATAAAAAGAATCATTCTCCTCCTCTCTCACCAAACATATATTTAGCAATTGTCACCACTCACAGGCAAGCACATTAACCTTGAAATCTGTGGCAGCTTCCAGCTTTCTTCTTGAAAGTAAAATGAACAATGTTTGGGGGAGTGTATTTGACCCACTTTCTATCTTATTTGCTTTTCACCTATCATCATTGACAATGCACCTAGTAGCTAAGATGTTTTTTTCAGAAATAAAATATTCAGAAAAGGGGTATTCTATGGCAGTATGACAACCAGTTGACTACTACTTGGTTATACAACATCAGAGAATAAGTGAAAATTTCCCTGTATTCAGTGAGGAATAAACATGGTGGAATCAAGGAGTCATTCTGGGAGTAGAATCACTTGCTGAGTCAATGAGTCAATGTTTCCTCATTCACTTTTTTGTTTCCAGAGAACTTTCTGATTTACAATGATGCAGAAAGCATGTAATCATTGTTACAACTTGGAAACTACTTAAGCACACTGACTTCACACACACACACACACTCACACATACACACACATGTAAATTCCACAGTCTGGTCATCCAAGAGCATATTGATTGTAATTGGTAAATGAGTTTTCTTCAGTAAAAATGACAGCTCAGAAGCTCTATCAGGTAAGTAAGCAAGTAAAAGGTATTTTATAAGGGTTGAATGGCAAGAAAAAAATCACTTTACAGTAATTCAAGTAGAATGGTATTTAATATATAATGTTAGCTGTTTGAAAAATTTTATATTTTGAGGACCAGATTCTGTGGCAAGCCTACAGTTTGAACTCTAGAGAAATTTTTAGTAAATGGTATACTGAAAGAGCCAATTTTTCTACCACTATCTAAAATATTGGGGCATGTGATGGCTGCATCTACACCTGGAAATCACTTCCTCATAATATTAATTCAAGATCACAAAAACCACAGCCTTCATGATCCAGTGTATCATACTCACTGAAGCTTGAGACTAGTTTCTAGAAATAAATGAAGAAACCCACATACGATTCTGCATACCTTGCTGGGAGAAAACAACCAAAGTTTCAGAAACACTACCTGTGTCCCAGTTCTAAATCTTGTGCTAATACACATGCTCTGAAGAAAATTTTTATGTTTACTACAAAGACAAATTTATTTTAGGAAGTTAGTTTTTGGGCCTCAAATTTTTATAATCCAGAAAAAAAGAAACCTAAGTGCCCTCTGCCATATACTCTGTGAGGGACATGTCAGGCACTATCTGAAGATTAAAAAAATTATGATTCTCCCAAGGAGGAAAACATACTACAGATACAAACTTTTATGTGCATTTTATAGTACACATAGATCTCACAAAAGATGTGTTGTGTCATAATAACCCTTACACTATAGCAGAGTTTCTAAACCTTGGAAAATTGAGGCTTCTGGCTGGATAGCTTTTTGCCCTGGAGAAGCAGCAGCCTTTGTTTCCACCCAATAAATGACACAGGTATTTATCCTCATCACTTTAGGCATGACAGTCAAAAAAATGTTTTGCAGACATGTTAAAATGTGCCCTTGAGGGGTAAAAAACAAAATTAAAGAAACATTAAACAACACCAATGAATCCTGTTTAGCATTAAAAGATTAATATCAATACAAAGCTTTGTGAGGAGAGTACATTCAGCAACAGTAATGTAGAGAAGCATCTTACAAATATATATGAATAAATGTTTTTCTACATAAATATATACGATCTCATATATAGCATATGTGTGATCTAATATATATTATATTATTATGGATTATTGCAGGATTGTAGAGCCAAGAACAATAATGACAGATTCAAAGATAGCTGTAAGAGAGAAAACTTAAAACAGAGCTTTGTACTCAGAAGGACTTTCTTAATTCTATGTGTCAACCTGACGAGGCCATGGGATTTAGCCAAATAGCATTTGTAGAGTACTTGAAATGATATATATATTAACACTTGCATGAACAGACTGGGTAAAATGAGTTGCTGTCCTTGATATGGGTGGACTGCACGCCCTCAGCTTAGCAAGCTAAATACAAGGACACCTTTCCTGCCTGACTGTTAAACAATCCATTTCTAAGATTTTGGACTACCTCTTAAATCACCAGCTCCTTTAGTTCTCAGGCCTTCAGACAGGCTGTAGTTACAACAACTGGTAATTAATATCTTTCAATAACAATGGCATCAACTCTCTAATAAAAATACACAGGCTAAAAAAATGGATGCTTGAATGAAATCGGGGCGGGACAAGATGGCTGCGCCAGAAGAACAGGGCTTCTGACAAGCCTGAAAACATTTCCTGTACAGCGACCAAGAGACTGAACCCTGGGCCCTAAAACAAGTGCAATCGTGTTTTTCAGGTGAGAGGAAACCTCCACGGCATGGGAATCGGTCTGTACCACTCTCAGGCCACCCAGCCAGAACCCAGAAGAGATTCGGGTCATGCAGGCACTAGGTCCCCAGACCAGAGCCACATGCCTGTGTGTCCTGATCACCTTTCCAGGCTGATCGGTGGGCACAAAAACACCAGAGACTGGGAGTCCCGGTCGCAAGAGAATCCATAGGGAAGGAAGGAAGCTGTACTGACTTAAATCACCCAGTCCTTCCCTGGAAAAAGTCGTGCAGACCAGTGGGGCTGAGCCGCCATCACTGAGCTGTGCTCCAGACACAGGCACAAACAGTTGCTACACACCAGAGGACCAACTGTGTCACAGCAGCGGATCATTAAATATACACCAAGAAACCCAGAAACAGGGCAGCTGTCTTCAGGACTTTCCTGGGTGAAAGGAGAACCCTCTCGACTAACAAAGAGAACAGTTACCACTCAGATCTCTATCCCTGAGGTGAGCAGCAGCAACTCCTGAAAAAACACCAGCCATCCAGGGACTATACCCAAAAGGCTGAGAAAACTTCCTTTAAGAAAAACCAGCTTTCTGCCAAGGGGATTCTCTCCACCACAGGATCCCCAGGAACCACCAGAAAATAACCCCAAAGACCGAAGATAGCCCAATGGGTAAAAGCTCAAGGAACAAAAGACAGAGCAATATGGCATCTCCAGAACCCAGTTACCCAGGGGAAAGTAGCCCTGGACACCCCAGCATAACTGAAATCCAAGAAGATGACCTAACAACTATGCTCATGAAATAACAGAGGAAACGAATAAGATAGGTAAAGACATAGAGGAAGACAAACTCAAACAGAATATTGCCATCCTTAAAGAAATAGAGAAAGTTGCAGCCAAACAGTTTGTGGCCTTTAGAAAAGAAATGCTTAAAGCGCTGAATGAAATAAAAGAAACAGAGGTTGGTTCAAACAAACAGCTGAAAGAATTGATGGAAAAACAGGAAAATACAGCCAGACAGGTGAAGGAAATCAACAAAATGGCTCAAGATCTGAAGATAGACTTGGAAAAATTAAAGAAAACACAAATGGAAGAAATTGCAGAGAGAAAGAACTTAGCGAAGAAAACAGGAATTACAGAGATTAGCATAACCAATAGACTACAAGAGATGGAAGAAAGAATCTCAGGTGTGGAAGATACAATGGAAGAAATAGATTTATCTGTCAAAGAAAATGTTAAATCCAAAAAATTCTTGACACAGACTGTCCAAGAAATCCAAGACAATATGAAAAGACAAAACCTAAGAATAATAGGTATAGAGGAAAAAGAAGACTCCCTTCTCCAAGGCGCAGAAAACATTTTCAACAAAATCATTGAAGAAAATTTCCTCAATTTAAGGAGAGAACAATAAGAATACAGGAGACCTACAGAACACCCAATAAATTAGACCACAAAAGAAAATCCTCCCTCCACATAATAATCAAAACAGTAAGTATACAGAACAAAGAAAAAATACTAAAAGCTGCAAGGGAAAAAGGCCAAGTAACATATAATGGCAAACCCATTAGAATCACACCTGACTTTTCAACAGAGAATATGAAAGCAAGAGGAGCCTGGACGGATATCATTCAGACCCTAAGAGAACACAGATGTCAGCCCAGACTACTATACCCTGCAAAACTCTCAGTCTTCATAGACGGAGAAAACAAGATATTCAATGACAAAAACAAATTTCAACAATACCTACACACAAATCCAGCATTACAAAAGACAATAAAAGGGAAAATACAACTCAAGAAAATTAGCTTCTTTCAAGAAAACACAGGAAATAATTAACCCTACTACAGTAAAACAAAAAGGAACCAAGCACACAACCTTATGACCACAGCCAACATCAAAATCAAAGGATCTAACAGCCACTGGTCATTAATCTATTTCAATTTCAATGGACTCAACTCTCCAGTAAAAAGACACAGATTAACGGAATGGATATGTAAACAAAACCCAGCAATCTGTTGCATACAAGAAACACACCTAAGGCACAAAGATAGACATTACCTGAGGGTAAAGGGTAGGAAGACAGCTTTCCAAGCAAATGGACCCAAGAAGCAAGCAGGAGTAGGCATTCTAATATCTGATAAAATAGACTTTCAATCAAAATTAATAAAAAGAGATGAGGAAGGACACTTCATACTCATCAAGGGAAAATTCCACCAGAAAGACATCATAATCCTGAACATCTATATTCCAAACACAAGATCACCCACATTTATTAAAGAAACATTGATAAAATTTAAACAACATATAGATCCCCACACATTAATAGTGGGAGACTTCAACACCCCACTCAAACAAAGGACAGGTCAACAAAACAGAAATTAAACAAAGAAACAATGTCTCTAACAGAGGTCATGAATCAAATAGACCTAAGAGACATTTACAGATCTTTACAACCAAACACAAAAGAATTTACCTGCTTCTCAGCACCTCATGGAAACTTCTCCAAAATAGAACATATAGTTGGTCACAAAGCAAGCCTCAACAGATACAAGAAGATTGAAATAATCCCTTGTATCCTGTCTGATCAGCATGGAATAAAGATGGACCTCAACAACAATGGAAATATCAAAAAGCCTACACACACATGGAAACTGAACAACTTGTTATTAAATGACAGCTGGGTCAGGGAAGAAATAAAGAAAGAAATTAAAGTCTTCCTAGAACTCAATGAAAATGAAGATACGACATACCCAAATTTGTGGGACACAATGAAGGCAGTGCTAAGAAGAAAGTTCATAGCACTAAGTGTCTTCAAGAAGAAATTCGAGACAGCTCATTCAAGCAACTTAATGGCTCACTTAAAAACACTAGAAAAAGAAGAAGCAGACACTACTCCAAAAAGGAGTAGACAGCTGGAAATAATCAAACTCAGGGTTGAAATCAATGAATTAGAAACAAATAAAACAATTCCAAGAATTAATGAAACAAGAGCTGATTCTTTGAAAAAATCAACAAGATCGACAAACCCTTAGCCAAGCTAACTAAAAGGCAGAGAGACACCACCCAAATCAACAAAATCAGAAATGAAAAGGACGACATAACTACCGACACTGAGGAAATCCAAACAATCATTAGGACTAACTTCAAAAGTCTATATGCCACAAAATTTGAAAATCTAAATGAAATGGACAATTTTCTTGGTTGATTTTACTTACCAAAGCTGAATCAGGACGAGGTAAATCAACTAAATAGTCCTATATCCCCCCAAAGAAATAGAAGCAGTCATCAAAAGTCTCCCATCCAAAAAAATTTCAGGACCAGATGGCTTCAACGCAGAATTCTACCAGACCTTCAAAGAAGAGCTAACTCCAACTCTTTTCAAACTATTCCACAAAATAGAAACAGAAGGAACATTATCAAACTCATTCTATGAAGCCACAGTCACCTTGGTACCTAAACCTCAAAAACAATCAATAAAGAAAGAGAATTTCAGACCAATCTCCCTTATGAACATTGATGCAAAAATACTCAACAAAATACCTGCAAACCGAATACAAGAACACATCAAAGATATCATCCACCATGACCAAGTAGGCTTCATCCAGGTATGTAGGGGTGGTTCAATATACGGAAATCTATCAATGTGATCCACCATATTAACAAACTGAAAGAAAAAAAACCACATGATAATCTCCCTAGATGCTGAAAAAACATTGGACAAAATCCAACATCCATTCATGCTTAAAGTCTTGGAGAGATCAGGGATACAAGGCACATATCTAAACATAGTAAAGGCGATATACAGCAAGCCTATAGCCAACATCAAACTGAACGGAGAGAAACTTAAATCAATCCCACTGAAATCAGGGACAAGACAAGGCTGCTCACACTCTCCATATCTCTGCAACATAGTGCTGAAAGTCCTTGCTAGAGCAATAAGACAGTTGAAGGAGATCAAGGGGATACAAATTGGAAAGGAAGAAGTTAAAGTATCACTATGTGCAGATGATATGATAGTATATATGGGTGACCCCAAAAATTCTACCAGAGAACTCCTACAGCTGATAAACACCTTCAGCAAAGTGGCCAGATAGAAAATTAACTCAAAAAAATCAGTAGCACTCCTGTATACAAAAGACAAAAGGGTTGAGAAAGAAATTAGGGAAACAATACCTTTCACAATAGCCACAAATGACATAAAGTACCTTGGTGTAACCCTAACCATGCAAGTCAAAACTTGTATGAAAAAAATTTCAAGTCTCTGAAGAAAGAATTAGAAGAAGATATGAGAAGATGGAAAGATCTCCCATGCTCATGGCTTGGCAGGATTAACATAGTAAAAATGGCCATCTTACCAAAAGCAATCTACAGATTTAATGCAATCCCCATCAAATTGCCAACACAATTCTTTAAAGACCTGGAAAGAAAAATTCTCAACTTCGTATGTAATAACAAGCAACCGAGAATTGCTAAAACAATCCTCTACAATAAAAAATCTTCTAGAGGTATCTCCATCCCTGATCTCAAGCTGTACTATAGAGCAACAGTTATAAAAACTGCATGGTACTGGCATAGAAACAGAATGGTGGATCAATGGAATCGTACAGAAGACCCAGAAATAAACCCACATACTTATGGACACCTGATTTTTGAAAAAGATGCCAAAACTATACAATGGAGAAAAGATAGCATCTTCAACAAATGGTGCTGGTCCAACTGGATGTCTACATGTAGAAAAATGAAAATAGATCCATACTTATCACCTTTCACAAAACTGAAGTCCAAGTGGATCAAAGACCTCAACATAAAACCAGACATATTAAATCGGCTAGAAAAAAAAGTGGGGAATACCCTAGAACTCATTGGTACAGGAGAAAACTTCCTGTACAGAACACCAATAGCACAGGCTCTAAGAGCAACAATCAATAAATGGGACCTCATGAAACTGAAAAGTTTCTGTAAAGCAAAGGACACCGTCATCAAAACAAAGCGACTGCAACAGATTGGGAAAGAATTTTCACCAACCCTTTATCTGACAGAGGACTCATATCCAGTATATATAAAGAACTTAAGAAGCTGAACAGCAGCATACCAAGTAATCCACTTAAAAAATCGTGAATAAAGCTAAACAGAGAACTCTCTGTAGAGGAATATCAAATGGCAGAGAAGTACTTAAAGAAATGCTCAACCTCATTAGCCATTAGGGAAATGCAAATCAAAACAACCCTGAAATTTCACCTACACCCATCAGATTGGCCAAGATCAAAAACTCAAGTGACAACACATTCTGGAGAGGTTGTGGAGAAAGGGGAATGCTCCCCCATTGGTGGGAATGTAAACTTGTACAACCACTCTGGAAATCAATCTGGCGCTTTCTCAGACAACTACGAATAGCGCTTCCTCAATATCCAGCCATACCACTCCTAGGCATATATCCAAAAGAGGCTCAAGTACACAAAAAGGACATTTGCTCAACCATGTTTGTAGCAGCTTTATTTGTAATAGCCAGAAGCTGGAAACAGCCCTGATGCCCCTCAACTGAAGAATGGATGCAGAAATTGTGGTACATTTATACAATGGAGTATTACTCATCAATGAAAATTAAGGAAATCATAAAATTTGCAGGTAAATGGTGGGACCTGGAAAGGATCAGCCTGAGTCTGTTGTCCCAGAAGCAAAAAGTCACACACACAGTATATACTCACTCATATAAACATACAACATAGGATAAACCCGCTAAAATCTGTACATCTAAACATCTAACTAAAATGCTCAATCCCCATCCTTAAAGGCAAAGAGGATGGACATCAGAAGGAGAAGAAAACAGGAAACAACCTTGGAACCTGCCACAGAGGGCCTCTGAAAGCCACTGCCCTGCAGCCTATCAAAGCAGATGCTGAGACTGATGGCCAACTGTCAGGCAGAGTGAATGGAATTTTAGGTAAGAAGTGGGAAATAGCAAGAGCTGAAGAGGACAGGAACTCCACAAGTAGAGCAACAGAGCAAGATAATTTGAACACAGGGAACTTCCCAGAGGCTCATACTCCAAGCAAGGACTATTCATGGAGATAACTTAGAACCCCTGCACAGATGTAGCCATGGCAGTTCAGTGTCCAAGTGGGTTACATAATAATGGGAAGAGGGACTGCCTCTGACATGAACTGATTGGCCTGCTCTTTGATCACCTCCCCCTGAGGGGGGGGAGCAGCCTTACCAGGCCACAGAAAATGACAATGCAGCCACTTCTGATGAGAACTGATAGACTAAGATCGGAAAGAAGGAGAGGAGGACCTCCCCTGTCAGTGGACTTGGGGAGGGGCATGCATGCAGAAAGGAGAGGGAGGGTGGGATTGGGAGGGGAATAGGGAGGGGTTTAGTGGGGGATACAAAATGAATAAAGTGTAATTAATAAAAGTTAAATAAAAAAAATGGATGCTTAAACAGAACCCATTATTCTGTTGCATACAAGAAACTCACCTCAGCAATAATGAAAGACATTATATTAGAATAAATAGCTGGGAAAAGGTTTTTCAATTAAACAGACACAAGAAGCAAGTTAGAGTAGCTATTCTAATATTTTATAAAATAGACTTTCAGCCAAAATTAATCAAGAGATGAGGAAGGGCACTTCATACTCATCAAGGAAAAAACAAACAAGATGACATCTCAATTCTGAACATAAATGCCTCAAATGCAAGGGCACTCGTATTTTTAAAAGAAATATTACTAAAGCTTAAATCACACACTGAACCCCACCTGTTAATAGTAGGAGACTTCAACACACCTCTTTCACCAATGGACAGATCACTGAGACAGAAACTACCTAACATTCTGAGTCAACTGGACCTAAAAGACATCTACAGAACATTCCATCCAAACACAAAAGAATTATACGTGCTCCATAGCACCACATGGAACCTTCTCCAAAACTGACCATACACCCAGACAAAACAAGACACAACAAATACAAGAAAATTGAAATAACACCTTATATTCTATCAGACCACCATGGATTAAAGCTAGACTTCAACAACAACAGAACAACAGAACTTGTTCTGAAACAAAAATTTTGTGTTTTGGAAAAAAGATTCTGGGCCTTCAATTTAAATAATAATTTGAACTCCTCATGATCCAAATTCATCCACTTCTGAGAACACACAGTAATGAAATAGTGAAGACATTATTAAATCTCAGTATAATCCTCAGCTGTTCAAACACCTCTAGAAAAGAAAGTGTTGTTTCCTTAAGTTTAGATTGGCATGAATGCATGAATATTCTCCTAAAGCAATAATGAAGATATAAACCTATTAAAATAAATAAATCAATAAAAAGAAAAGAAAAGAAAAAATAGGGAAAATACGTCTATACCTCAAAGAATACCTGCCTCCAAGAGGTATTCATCAAAGTCTAATCATAGAATTATGAAAATTATCATATACTCATAACATAAAGTCATAATTATTTAAAAGTTTTTGAGATTAGCATTCTTCATGATATGCCATACATAGCATTATTTAATAAATTCTTTTTTAAATATAACATGATGTACTGATATCAATTACTTTAAAAAATAACATTTCCTTTAAGGGTCATGGAGGATAATCATTTTGATGTATGTATGTCTGTACTTTATCTGAAAGTACATTCCTTTTTCTTTCTAAAAATTTTTGTTTATTATTTATTACAATTTATTCACATTATATCCCTGCTGTAGCCTTCTTGCTTGACTCCTCTCAGTACTACCCTCCCTTCTTCTTCTTCCCCTATGCTTTCACCTAGTTCACTGATAGGGGAGGTCCTCCTCCCCTACTATCTGAATCTAGCCTATCAGGTCTTATCAGGACTGGGTGCACTCTCTTCCTCTGTGACTTGGCAAGGCTGCACCCACAGAGGGAGGTGATCAAAGAGTCAATGTCAGAGACAGCCCCTGCATCCTTTACTAGGTAATCCACTTGGAAACTGAAATGCCTCTGGGATACATCTGAGAATGGGGTCTAGTTCTTCTCCATGCATGGTCCTTGGTTGGAGTATTAGTCTTTGCAGGCCACCCTGGGCACAGATTCTTGGCTCTGTTGTTCTCCTTGTGGAGTTCCTGTCCCCTCCAGATCTTTCTATCTCACCCTTCTACCATAAGATTCCCTGTGCTCTTCCTAAAGGTTAGCTATGAGTTTTAGCATGTGACCTGATACCCTGTTGTGTAGAGTCTTTCAGAGGCCCTCTATGGTAGTACATTATTCAACATTTCAAAAAGATATGATCATCAGTAAGATTAGCCTGTGGTTTTCCTTACTTTTCTTTCCTTCTTACCTCCCTCCCATTCTCTCCTTCCATCTTTCTTTCTTTCTTTCTTTCTTTCTTTCTTTCTTTCTTTCTTTCTTTCTTTCTTTCTTCCTCTCTCTTTTATTTACTCGTTTTTTTTCTATACATTTACCTGTTCATGGTATTAGAATGATACCAGCTTTCCGGAGAAGGAATGTTCTCTCGTCTTCCCGTCTTTCCTCCCTCCTTCCTTCCTCCCTTCCTCCCTTTCTTTCTTTCTTTCTTTCTTTCTTTCTTTCTTTCTTTCTTTCTTTCTTTCTTAAGGAGTTTTGGCTGTAAATCCTCAAAAATCTTGTAGAATTATGATGTGAACCAATCTTACCCTGGATATTCTTTGATTTGCAAGACTTTTTATTACCATGTCAATTTTTCCTTTTGTTCTGAGTCTGTTTATATTGCCAACTTTGTTAATTTTCTTGGTTTGGCTGAATCTACAAATTCATTAATTTCTTTTAGGTTTTACAAATTAATAAAGAACAGGTTTTTACAGTATTATTCCCTTATTCTGAATTCTTTTAGTGTAGGTTTAGTGTTTCACTGTTAATTTCTGATTCTGTTAATTTCTCTTTCTTCTATTTCTTTGGGCCAAGAATCTTTCAATTATGTTAATCTTCTCACAGAACCATCTCTTAGATTCATTGATAGTTGTATAGTTTTCTTTGTTTATATTTTATTGATCTCTGCTCTCACTTACTAATTTTGTGCCATTAAATGTGTTTAGATTTGATTTGTTCATTTTTCCAAGTTTTTGAGTTTTATCATTAAGTCATTTATTTATGCTCATTTCATTTTTAAAGGTAGCCACTCAGAGTTCCCTTATAAAACCCCTTATTAGACTTGGTTTCAATGTGTTCCAAATGTTTTATTGTGTTGTCTTTTCATTTTCAATAGTTACAGAACATTTTTCATGTCTTTCTTGATTTCTTCTTTGACCTATTCTTTATTCATTATTGAGTTGTTAAATCTCCATAAGTTTTTGTATCTTCCAAAGAATTTGTTTGTTGTCATTTTCAAGTTTTATTGTATTGTGGCCAGATAGAACATACAATTATTTCAATCTTTTTTTTTTTTTTTTAACTTTTAAGGACTTGTTTTATTTCCCACAGTATGGACTATTTTAGGAGAGCTTTTGCTGAGAAGAATATGCATTTTTGGTGCTTTGATGTAATAGTCTGTAGATAACTGTTAAGTTCATTTATTAAATCATGTCATTTACTTCTAATGTTTTTATTTTTCCAGATGACCTACCGATTAGAGATATTAAAATCATCTACAATTAATATGTTTATAGTAACCTCTATTTTTAAATATGGTAGTACATATTTTTTATAAAATTTTATTCAACAAATTTGGATGTTTATACCTTTAGAATTATAATATCTTGGTTAACTGTTCTCTTGATTTGAAGGAAGTATCCCTCTTTATCTTTTCTTATTAGTTTTAGTTTGAAGTCATTTTTATTAAACATTGGTTATCAGAATAACATGCTTGCTTTCAGTTCCCATTTGAGTACTTTTGTCCATGCTTTTATTTATTTGTCCATGTATAATATATTTCTTGTAGGCAGCAGGTATATTAATTTTGCCTTTTGATCCATTAGATCAAAAGTCTGTGCCTTTTTATTAAAGAATCTAGACCATTAATACTTAAAGCTATTATCATAATGTCTGAGTCAATAGTGGTCACCATGTTGTTGATTTTTGGTTTCAGTGGTACTTTCTATCTTAGTTATTATGACTTTATATTTCTTTCCACCATGTTTTGAATATACAATTCTCCTCTTCAGCCTGAAATATTTTTCATGTATTTTCTTTGGGTTTGGTTTGTTGCATATATGTTCTAAAAGCTGTTTGTATTCTGGAAATATTCATCCCACTGTGCTGGATTTTTTGTAGGATAAATTAGTATACATTGGCTTTCATGGTATTTTAGGAAATGGCATGCATTACTCCAGGTTTTTCTAGCTTTCAAATTTTCCATTGAGAAATCAGCAGTTATTCTGATGGCTTTTCTTTTAAAATGTAACATTTTTTTGATTCTTATAGCTTTCAATATACTTTCTTTATTCAATTCTATATACTTAATATTTTAACTATGATATGTCATGGGAATGTTCATTTCTGATCTTGACTATTTGGTATTTTTGTGCTTCTTTTACTGGGTTAATGCTTGGAGAAAGATGTGAAAAATCTGGTTGTGTCAAGAGTTTGTTGTATCGTTATTCTTAAATAAACATAAAATAATGTTTCCTTTGCCTTTTCAAACATATCTGTATTTTTTTTCTCCATTCCATTCCCTCTGTATTAAAATTCCTTCCTTCTCCCTGGCTATTCAGTCATGAATTAATGAACAAAATAGTTCTCATCATCTTGTCACTTTAGCATTTTGGCATTTTTACACATTTGTCACATTTTTTTGTCTAGAACATTAAGGAGGATTTGCTTTTGTACTAGTAAGTACAGTTTGTTAACAAGAATGTAATATATCCTAGGTCCTGGATTTGACATCACCAAGTATTTGATATAGCTAAGCTATACTGAGACTTAGACTCAGGATTGATACTGAGACTCAGGATTGTAACAAGACTCACACCTCCTCTTGTCTTCTCAGTCCACGAGTTCTGCTATTTCATAATAGAGGTGTTAGTGATTGACTTCAGTTAGAGGCAGGAAATTAACACAGCAACTATTCCTTAAGCCTCTCCATATGCCACATGTTATTATACATGTTTAAAGAATTGTGTGTCATCAATTGTCCCTTATATGACTACTTTTCCACATATTTTAAAGGAGGACGCTGAGATTGACTTACCTGGCAACGCATAATAGCTGAGGATTCAAATCCAGCTCTGAATCTAATAATCCATTCTGTATCCTCTTTGAAATATTCCCACTCAGATGTAAGGTTGTCAAAGTTTCTCCTCTATCACTCCTTTTTGTTTTACCCCTATTTTACTCCTTCAAAATAGTAATATTTTAAAACACACTTTCTTTTAATTTTCTGTTTCTTAAAAAATACAAATTTTCCAAATCATTTTTAATGACAGCAAAACCATTTTTTATCAATATCTGCAAAAAAATGATAGTAATATCACACCAGGAACCCCGGAAATCTGACTTATTATATAGTAAAACTGTTCAGACTGTAAGCTTCATGTTGTCGTACTGTTCACAGCTACTTTTTAATCTGCTTCCCTGGAGCTATGTATAGCAGCCTATAAAAATTCTTAGAAAATTAAAATTGAGGGGGTCTCCAAATAGGTTATCTTAATTAGAGTCTCTGTCACTATGATGAGGCAGCATGAACCAAAGCAATGTAGGGAGAAAAGGGTTTATTTCATTTCACATCTTTCAGGTCATATACCATCACCAGGGTAAGTCAGGCCGGGAACTCCAGGAAAGAACCAGAGGCAGGAACTGGAACAGGGGAAATGGAAAAATGCTGCTTGTTGACTTGCTCATTTTGCTTTCCTATATACCCCAACATCACTTGACAAGAGAAGTTAATGCTCTAGTAAAGGCAATATACAGCAAGCCTATAGCCAACACAAAACTCAACGGAGAGAAACTTGAATCAATCCCATTGAAATCAGGGACAAGGCAAGGCTGACCATTGTCTCCATATCTCCTTAACATAGTACTTGAAGTCCTAGATAGAGCAATAAGACAAGTAAGGGAGATCAAGGGGATACAAATTGGAAAGGAAGAAGTCAAAGTTTCACTATTCACAGATGATATGATAGTATACCTAAGTGACCCCAAAAACTCAACCAGAGAACTCTTTCAGCTGATGAACACCTTCAGCAAAGTGGCTGGATACAAAATTAACTCAAAAAAAAAAATCAGAAGTCCTGTATACCCAAGACAAAAGTGCTGAGAAAGAAATCAGGGAAACTACACCCTTCACAATAGCGATAAAGTAACATAAAGTACCTTGGGGTGACTCTAACCAAGCAGGTGAAAAACCTGTTTGAAAAAAACTCCAAGTCTCTGAAGAAAGAAATTGAAGAAGACATCAGAAGATGGAAAGATCTCCCGTGCTCATGTATAGGTAGGATTAACATAGTAAAAATGGCTATCCTGCCAAAAACAATCTACAGATTCAATGTAATTCCCATCAAAATACCAACAAAATTCTTTACAGACCTCGAAAGAAAAATTCTCAACTTCATATGGAGAAACAAAAAACCCAGAATTTCCAAAACAATTCTGTACAACAACAGATCCTCTGGAGGTATCTCCATCCCTGATCTCAAGTTGTACTACAGAGCAAAAATAATAAAAACTGCTTGGTACTGGCATAAAAACAGAAAGGTGGATAAATGGAACTGAATAAAAGACCCAGAAATAAACCCAAACACCTATGAATACTTGATTTTTGACAAAGAAGCCAAAACCATTCAGTGGAAAAAAAGACAGCATCTTCAACAAATGGTGTTGGTACAATTGGATGTCTACATGCAGAAAAATAAAAATAGATCTATATTTATCACCCTGCACAAAACTAAAGTCCAAGTGGATCATAGACCTCAATATAAAACCAGATACTATAAATCGGTCAGAAGAAAAAGTGGGAAAGACCCTAGAACTCATTGGCACAGGAGACAACTTCCTGAACAGAACACCATCAGCATAGTCCCTAAGAGCAACAATCAATAAATGAGACCTCATGAAACTGAAAAGCTTCTGTAAAGCAAAAGACACTGTTGTTAGAACAAAACGACAGCCTACAGATTGGGAAAGGATTTCACCAACCCAACATCTGACAGAGGGCTGATATCTGGAATACATAAACAACTAAAGAAGTTAAAAGGCAATAATTCAAGTAACCCAATTAAAAATTGGGGTATGAAGCTAAACAGAATTCTCTGTAGAAGAATATAGAATGGCACAGAAACACATAAGGAGATGTTCAACATCCCTAACCATCAGAAAGATGCAAATCAAAATGACCCTGAGATTTTACCTTACACCCCTCAGAATGGCTAAGATCAAAAACTCAAGAGACAATGCATGCTGGAGAGGCTGTGGAGAAAGGGGAACCCTCCTACATTGCTGGTGAGAATGTAAACTGGTGCAACCACTATGGAAATCAATCTGGTGCTTTCTCAGACAGTTAGAAATAGTACTACCTCAAGATCCAGCTATACCACTCTTAGGCATATATCCAAAAGAGGCTCAAGTACACAACAAGAACATTTGCTCAACCATGTTTGTAGCAGCTTTATTCGTAATAGCCAGAACCTGGAAACAACCCAGATGTCCATCAACGGAGGAATAAATACAGAAATCGTGGTACTTTTACACAATGGAATACTACTCAGCAATTAAAAACAAGGAAATCATGAATTTTGCAGGCAAATGATCTAGGAAAAATCATCCTGAGTGAGGTATCCCAAAAGCAGAAAGACACACATGGTATATACTCACTTATATAGACCTATAAGATAGGATAAACATACTAAAATATGCACACCTAAAGAAGATAAGCAATAAAGAGGTCCAGGGGTAAGATGATCAATCCTCATCTAGAAAGACAAAGGGGGTAGACATTGGAAATAGGAGAAAACAAGTAACAGGACAGTAGCCTACCACAGAAGGCACCTGAAAGACTCTTCCTAGCAGTGTATCAAAGCAGATGCTGAGACCAATAACCAAGCCTTCAGCGGAGTGTAGGGAATCATATGAATGAGGGAGGAATTAGTATATCCTAGAGGGGACATGGAGCCCCACACGGTCCAAATATATCTGAGCACAGGAGTCTTCTATGAGACTGTTTATCCAACCAAGGACAATGCATGGATATAACCTACAACCCCTGCTCAGACATAGCCCATGGTAGCTCAGTATCCAAATGGGTTCTCTAGTAAGAGGGACAAGAATTGTTTTTGACATGAACTCATGAGCTTCCCCTCCCCCTGAGGGAGGAGCAGTTTTGCTAGGCCACAGAGAAGGACATTGCAACTCTCCTGAGGATATCTGATAAGCTAGGGCCAGATGGAAGTAGAGGAGGACACCCCCTCTCAATGGACTCGGAAGGGGGCAGGGAGAAGATGAGGGAGGGAGGGGAGGATTGGGAGGGAAAGAGAGAGAGGGTTACAGCTGGGATACACGTGAATGTATAAAATTATTTTTAAAAAAGAAAAAAGAAAAAAGAGAGAGATGGTAATGCTCACAGGTGGCTGAACACTTCTGTATCAACTAGCAATCAAGAAAATGATCCAGACTTGCCTATTAGGAGAATCTTCTGGAGTCATTTTTTCATTTGAGGTTCTCTCTTCTTAGATGACCATAGCTTGTATCAAATTGACAAAAGAAAGACAAAACAACAAAGGAAAAACTGGAGGTGAACATTTATTTATGTGACCTATATTTAATGTATATTCTATTTAGATTCCATACTGCTCACTAGGAGTGAAATAATTTGGAGTGTCTGCTGACATGAATCATAGTGTCCAGTGTATAAAAAAAAAACAAATAATACAGTACTCTGAATAAAATATATAATACTTTTTGTACCATGATAGGGTATCATAGAATAGAAAAATATCTCAGATATAAGACTGATTTGAGTCAGTGTCAAAACTCTTAGGATACATGTTATGATTTTAGTCTGAAATCTTTTCTACTTGCTCAGTGTTGGTGGCACTATATTTGAAAGTTTTAGAGCCTGTAGTAGGTAAGATGGATGGTGGAGATAGGTGATTTTTAGCAATCGTGTTTGTATTATGGTGCTTCTCTACTTCTGGTCTAATTCTCTGCTTGCTGGCTACAATAGTTAAAATATGGCTTCTTCAAGCTCCCAGGGCTCCCATCTCCATAATGTATTTCCTATCTGAACTGTAAATCACGATGGACTAAAGCTACACTGAAACCATGAGCAAAAACAAACCTGTTAGATCTCTAAGTTGTTTCTATCAGATATTTTTTTTCACCAACAAGAAAAATAACTACCACAATACAGTTAAATAAAGACATAAAGGGTAAGATCACATTATCAGACATACGGGACTTTTTTACTTTTTCCTTGGACTGGGTTTTCATTTATTGAATATCAAATCATCTGCTTCAGCAGTTAAAACAATAATTAGCTCACTGTGTTCTAAGATGTGCACTGGTAAGTGCTGATATCTGCTCTTGGTAGAGTATATTGCAGAGTTAGGAGTTATTTACAAGGCTAAGATCATAGTCATCTAGATGTTCAACTAAAGGTCAGATCAGGGGCTTACTGTCTCTTCAAGTGGGACTCGGTTCCCACTTAACTGAGACCTGAGTTCCCAATTCAAGTGTGTAGAAAATGTGTGCCCGGTGGAAGTTGTATTGATTTCATGGATCTGTAATTTGAGATGTTTTCCTAAGAGATGAAACATGAACTAAGCATTTAAGAACAGGTCATTTTTAGGGAAAAGCAAAAGCTATTAGGACATTGTCTGCATAAAGAAGGAACATCAGTATGAGCAAATGTGAAGAATCCACAGAGTCCACAGGACATAAGGTGTCAGATACTGTGTTGTAGAAACTCAGTGTCAGGCACAGTGGAATGATTATTTTTCTACGTAGGGAAAAGCACTACAAACATTACGTGGAACTTCAATACAAGCAAATTATCTCAGAAAAAAATCAGACTATGGAAATAGATGGATTTTTTTAAGTGTGACTTGAAAACTTTTACCTATGCAAATGATTTTCTCCTAAGAGTATATGCTATTCCATGAAGAAAATATCCAGCCACTGTTGGAGTTTCTCTGATTATGATAGCTTCTACATCTATGATACTTTACATAGTAGCCATATATAGCCAGTGAAATATGGCTAGAATACCAGTAAAATTAAATATTTACTTGAACCTAATGTAAATGGAAATAGCTCCATGACCACTAGCTATGATGCTGACCTGGTATGTCCGTGTGTACATAAGTATGCACAAAGGACCTTGCTATGGGCATGTATGGTGTTGCTCATACTATTACTTCCCTTTTAACTTCTCACATATAGCATAAACTCCAGTTCTCTGCTGACTCTTACCTTGAAAAGTTAGCAAAGTATTTTATAAAGTATGTCCTTATGAGAGAGCTTAGGGAATAGTTAGGTCACTCTAAAGGATCAAGAGGGTTTAAGTTCCCTTGAAAGCTAAGCAAATACATAATTTTGAGTTTTTTCTTTGTTTTTTAATCTCCCCTCCATTTTCTGTTATAGTGAATTCTATAGCTCATATCAAAATCTCACTGCAAGTACATGATGGGCTCCCATTAAAGCTTTTATTATAACAAGGACTGGTCATGGCTGGGAGTTCTATCACTATGATCTCCACTCCTCCAATCCCTTGAGACAGAAGAAAATGAAGCTGCCCTTCTGAAAACTCAGCACCCAAAACTTTGGCACATTTGGGATTTTCTTTGGGAATAAAAACTTCTTTACACCCTTACGCTCAAGAATGTATATTTTCTATCCTAAAAATAAGTGAGCAGCAGGTGCTATATCAAATAAGTTGTAAATGACTTAAGCTGCAGTTGGGAAGGCTCCATAATCTAACTCATTCCAATTACTGCTCAGTTGGAGCTGAGGGAGATTTTTGATCTAGCGTCATGAATTTAAGATCATTTCTTTGGGAGAGATACAATTTTGCTATCTGTCTTTGAAAGCTGATCTATAGCCCATTTGACATAGTGAGTATACTTGTAACACACACACACACACGCACGCACACGCGCACATGTACATGTACATACAAACCACGGCTATCAAATATCAACATCAGTTAATGGTACTGAAAATAGGTACTGTGAAACACTTAAGAATTAATTATAATTCATTTACAATATTTCTTGTGGTATTTAATATTTTGCTTCTAATTTATCACTTTATAAAATGCCATAAATAATTGTCTTGGGATGGGCAAAGGAATACATATTGAGTATTTGTTTCAAGAGGCACAGTGTGTCTTTCTTTATTTCTAGAGAGGTCAATTCTGGCTATTTTACCTGAATGTAGCCTTTATAACTTTCCAGAAAGTCCTGTGATAGTGATATACTGCAGATAAACACCATTACCCCTGAAATATATGAACTCTCCAAAAAATGAATCCTGAAAGAATAAATGATCAAAGTTAGAACAAATTTAAAGTTACTCTTGAAAACCAGCATTTTTCTTTATCAAATATTTTTGCCTACATGGATATGAAACAACAGCCAAAAAAAAAAAAGTGGCAAGAAAACTGGATGAAGGCTTTACAAAAATGAATGCAAAAATCAAGTCAGTTTCTAAAACTATTAAAAATAAAAATTACCCATTACTTTGAGTAATGCCTACAATTCTTACAGATATAGAACAAGTCCCACAGGAAGCAGAGATCCAACAGGTTTTCTTAATGAATGCCCTTGTGAGCTCATAGAGAACAAAAAGCACAAAGATTAGAGACCTGAGAGGCCTCCTGGAGGCAAGACCACCTGGGATGCTTCTGTTTTTCTGTTTAGTACCTAAATCTGAAGCTGATAGCAAACCAACATATTTCCAAGTTCAAACTTGCTTCCATATAATTTCCTGTCAACATGTTTTTCTCATTGCCCACATTTAAAGCAACAAACTTTATAAAGACTTGACATGAATATTTCAATTCTGAAATAGACTCAAAGTAATTGTGCAATTTAGCATAAAATAAATGTTTTAAAATCTCTGCAGTTATATGTTATGCAAACAAAAAGTAAGAAGTTTTATCATTTTTTTCCTCCACTGAACAGTGCCCAATGCTTCAGACTGCAGGTGCACAATAGTGCTATGTATACTAGCAACACACAGCAGAGCTAGGATGAAAATGTCACACAGCAGTCCATTCCATTGCTCTTTATTGTATTAGTGTTAGTTTCATGAAATTTACTAAAATGGGACAGAGTTGGGCTGTCTGGTTTTATGTCAACTTTACACAAACTAGATTCACTGGAGAGGAGGGAGGGAGCCTCATTTTAAAAAATAACTGCAGAGGATTAGGCTATAACCAAGCTTGTGGGGTATTCTCTTAGTGACTGATACTGGAGGGGCCATTCCATAGTGTTGGGGCCATCCCTGAACTAGTGATCCTGGGTTCTATAGGAAGGAGGCTGAGAAAGTCATGAGGAGTAAGACAGTAGGCAGTACTCTTCCATGGCCTCTGCTGATGAAAGACAAAGAGAAGCTGTCCAAGAGTAGATGTGACAAGGCTGGTGTAGGCCTGGACCACTGCGTCAGGAGAGGTAAATTGTGGCTTCTGGGCACCTGGCTCTTACTCTTTGGTTGTGTTTATCAGTCCTTAGGCAGCTGTATTTGAATTATCTTGTGTTCTCTTTGCCAACATTGTATGATTTAGTTCCCTGTTGAAGTAGGCCAGCTCCCATCCCTGTAAATAGTATATATAATGCTATTCTTCTTAATAAACTTGCTTGGCATAAGACAAAATTTGTGAAAGACCGCTTGATTCTAGATTTTTCTTCTCAATCTATCTTCTATCTTCTATCTTCTCATCTATCTTCAGTATCTTTCTAATCCCTTGGCACCTCTCATTCAGGACCTTTTCACTGATGAACAACCTGTTAGTACCAGTCAACATAACCATGATAGGTCTCTGACTGACATTATATTGAATCTACAATTCATTCTGGAAGAATTTAACATCATGAAATTGTTAAATAATTTTTCTGTTCATGCACATGGAAAATTATATCTAAGAAATTGGTAAGAGTTTTTTTCATCTTTCATCATTGTTTATAAATTTCTTCATATAGATTTTATATTAAAAGAATTTATCTCTTAGTCTATTTTTAGGTGCTAGTATACACAGTCTCATTGTTAATCAGAATTTTGGAGTTCAAGGTAGTATTGGAATAAGAAAATAATGAAACTTTATATTTTCTTGTTGCATAATGTATTAAGGCAGAAACTTAAAGTGTTTCTTTAATGCTAAATTGCAACATTATTTTGAGCAAATTATTATTTACATGTATATATTTTATATATAATTTATACATACATGTGTATATATAAATTGTGTATAAATTTATATATAGGTGTGTGCATATGAAATCTACTGCATACATTTAGTGTTTTATGTATGTATCATTTTGTAAAGCTGACTGATTGGATTGAACAGTCTCTCAAGAGGTATGTCTCTGGAGAAGAATGATTTTCCTTTTCTCAGTAGCCATCCATTGCATATTATCTCTTCATCAGGGTATGGCATTTGTGAGATAGCTCTTAGTCCTGATATCATGTCATTTCTTTTCTTTTCTTTCTTTCTTTTTTTGAGACATTTCTTGATAACAAAGTTGACCACAGAGATCCTGGCTGATTGAAAACCTGGATAAATTAATGTCATTAAATATCAAACAAATATCCCTAAATTTGATTAACAGCTCTTGAAACCAGGGAAATGAGGGCTAATGCTAAGTTCTACAGAATTATATTCTTTTACCAATTTTTCATTCTTCCTAGAATCCAATAGCCTCTCATGATTTTTCTAATCATTATAAACAAACAGAAAGGTTTGTCTTTGGGTGAGGCATGCAAAATATTTTGGTTAACAAAATGAAGCAGGAATAACAGAGCTCCAATCTTTGACCCATAACTTAAGAAGCCTGTGTGTTTCTACTTATTTGCTTTTTTAAATTTTGAACTGGCATTTAAAAATGTCTGGTTTGCTTACTTCAGGTCATGAGCATGAAAGGCCATGTAGACCAGACATTTACCTGTCACTCATAGTGCAACTGCATTTCTGGGCAAGTCTGGAGAGGGTCAGTGGACCCCAACCTTAGCCCATACCATATTATTGCAAACCTGTAACAGGTATGTGAATACAAGCACTTCAAACTGATGAACATTTAAAGCATTGCAATTTGCTGTTGTTTTTTAATGCAGTATTGATGTTGCAATAACAAACAAAAGTCAGCCCTCACAAGATCACAAAATTAGATCAAAAGCAAGACATACATGTCAAAAAAAAGTTTTCAATGTTTTCAGCAATATCTATTCCTTATCTTCCATGGGCTCCTAGGAGGGGTGATTTCTCTCATTCCTAACAATTAAACCTTTGCTTTCCCATAATCCATAGAGTAATTCAAACTTTCTTGATTAACTACATTTTTCTCCTCACATATTTGACACTGTACCTACAAATCTTTTATTTCTTATTTGCTATTAGCTACAAAAAGCATTTATTGCTGTTAAATTAAATAAAACAAATGTGTACAAGTACCTAAAAGCAGACAAAGGGCAGAAACATAGTAAAAACTCAAACCCGATAACCACTGTACCCATTGCCTGGAGTACCCTTTTTGTAATTATCATCTGTCTCTAATATCCAACTAAAAGAACATATTTTCTTCTTGAAAAAGTCCTGTTAAAGACTTTTTAAAAAAGAAGATAAACAAGAAAGAGGATCTGGGGTAAGATGATCAATCCTCATTTAGAAAGACAAATAGGATGGACGTTAGATATAGGAGAAAACAAATAACAGGACAGGAACCTACAACAGAGGGCCTCTGAAAGACTCTACCTAGCAGTGTATCAAAGCAGATGCTGAGAATCATAACCAAACTTTATGCAGATTACAGGGAATCATATGAAATAAGGGGGAATTAGTATGACCTGGAGAGGACAAGAGCTCTGCAAGGACCAACTATATCTGGACACAGGGGTCTTGTCTGAGATTGATTCTCCAACCAAGGACCATGCATGAATATAACCTAGAACCCCTGCTCAGATGTAGCCCATGGTAGCTCAGTATCCAAGCGGGTACCCTAGTAAGGGGAACAGGGACTGTTTCTGACATGAACTCAATGGCTGGCTCTTTGACCTCCCCTCCTCCCCAAGGGAGGAGCAGTCTTGCTAGGCCACAGAGGAGGACATTGCAGCCAGTCCTGAAGAGACCTGATAAGCTAGGGTCAGATGGAAGGGAAGGAGGACCTCCCCTATTAATGGACTTAGAGAGAGGCGGGAGGGAGGATGGGATTGGGAGGGAATGAAGGAGGGAGCTACAGCTGGAATACAAAGTAAATAAACTGTAATTAATAAAAAATAATTAAATAATTAAAAAGTTAACTAATAGCCCATTCCAATGTTTAAAGACAAAATACTGTATGTGCCATGTAATGGAAATTTTGGTTTATATTATGTAAATAAGATTTTGTTTTAATCCCAAGTGTGAGATTTTTGTTGAGCTATAGTTTGTCAACACCTGTTAATAATCTTGTGCAGGACATAGCTTTTACCAGGTGGTAATAGCCTTCCACATGCAGCATGAAGAGAGGCATGGCCTAGGACTCTGACAGTATACATTTGAGAGCCGAAAAAAAGAAGATGTGCTGTTTGGTGTTGGCATGTTGTATGTAGCAGTTTGGAGAGACCAGAGACAATATGGAGGTTTGGAACAGTAAGACAAAGAGAAACTCTACAGGGAACAGCTACATGGAAGAGACTGCTAGTTGTGTCTGTGGTTGATTGAGATTGGTGTAGTCCTAAAAAAAAAAAACCCCTTGGCCCTCAACAGCCAGGAGAAATAAAGGAGTCTGGGAGCTCTTTACCCAGTAACCTTTTTTTCTTCCATGTGAGGATTGGGAGGTTAGAAGGATGGTTGAAGCCTAACTACCCCAAATTAAACAGAGTTTTCAAAAAGTGCTACAGGTGGCTCCCAATGTGGTAGGTAAAATAAAAATGGTTAACAAGTGACATTCAGACATGGTGTAGGCATAAAGGGTAACTTGTTTTTTTGTATCATACAGGAGATGACACGTTACAAAGGAGTGAATGAACCATTTCAGGATGTCACTAAAAGGTTTATAGCAGTGACTGCTTCTTGGTTCTCTCCCAAAATGCTCTCAGAGGGAATTTTCTGTGTTTGCTTTGTTTTCTACCTATATTCCATTTTTAAAAGATTGGAAGAATGACAAATGAGATAAAAACAAAAACAAACAAACAAACAAACACAAATCCGAGAACTGTCACTTAATTTTGTTGTTCTGGAAAGGATTCCAGAGTTGGTTCAACAGGAAATTTTAAGAGTAGAGTTTGAAGTACTTGGGAATCAAATAGCACTGCCAAAAAATGGGAGTTTACTGCTCTTGCCGCCCAACCCTGCTCCATGTGCCATGTGTTCACAGCAACTGTATATGGCACGGAATGGGAAGAATAGAAAGCCATGCAGAACAAATGGGCTCTGCAGCTAGGTGTTCCACTGAGAAATTGCCTTTGGCTACACAAGCAGCATTAGATTTCCAGGTCTTTGTGCAACATATGCCTGCTAATGATAGTGGGGAGGCTTACAGTGAGATGATGTGGAGTCCAGTAGAAATGCTAGATCTAAAGATTTTTTAAAAGGCTATTGTAAGGTATGGAATGCATTCAAATTTTGGTAAACAAATGTTAAATAACTGGGCTACGGGAAAGAGTTGGTTTCAACTGTGCTAGAAGCTGGTCAAGAGTTACAATGGTTATCGTGGTCAAGGAATGGAACTATGATAACAGAACAACAAAATATAACAAGACAGATAAATGTTAAAGATCAACTGCTTGGTGAAGGGTGTTATGCTGACCTACAAGAACAAACCTGACCTGATGATGGAGTAATTGAACAGTATTCTGTTGTAGCCTTAAGAGCTTGGGACATATTTGAGGAGGCTGGTAAAACAACCACCTCATTTACTAAGGTAATTCAAGGCCCTGGAACAGCCTTGGATTCAGCTCTATATAGAGCCGTACCAGACTCTGAGACCAGAGAGGCATTGATACAGATCAGGAATTTTTTAGATTTAACACTTTCTTTGACTGAAATATTGATTTCCTCTATTGTATTTCTACACAAAACATAAGGAAATCTGGGATATAAATGAAAAGCCCTAACCTAAGAATAAGAGAAGGAGAAGAGGGGAAAGAATCCCAGCCCCAAGGAACAGAAAATATGTTTGACAAAATTATAGAAGACAATTTCCCCAACTTATAGAAAGAGATTTTTATAAACATACAAGAAGCATACAGAACATCGATTAGATTGGACCAGAAAAGAAAATTCTCCCACCACATAATAATTAAATATTAAGCTTATAGAACAAAAAAAAAGAATATTAAAACATGGAAAGCCAAGTAACTTACAAAGGCAGATCTATCAGAATTACACACAACTTCTCAACAGAGACTCTAAAACCTGGAAAGACCTCTACAGATGTCTTACATCCTCTAAGACACCACAGATACCATCCTTTGCTACCAACTATATACTAAGCAAAATTTTCAATCACCATAGATGGAGAAAACAAAGTATTCTAAGATAAAACCAAAATTAAACAGTATCTATCCACAAATCCAAGCCTACAGAAAATACTAGAAGGAAAACTCTAATGAAAGGTTAACTACATCCAATAAAACACAGGAAATAAATAATTTCAAACTAGAAAAAAAGGAAAGAGAAGCACACACAAATACATACACACCAACATCAAAATAACAGGAATTAACAATCATTGGTTATTAATATCCTTCAACATCAATGGCCTCAATTATCCAACAAAAAGACACAGGCTAACAGAATGAGTGCAAATCAGGATTCATTACACCTCAGCAACAAATATAGACATTACCTCAGAGTAAAGGCCTGGGAAAAAAGAAAAAGTTTTCCAAGCAAACCAACACAAGAAGCAAGGTTTAATAGCCATTCTAAAATCTAATAAAATAGACTTTCAACAGAACTTAATCAAAAGAAATGAAGAAGAATACTTCCTACTCATCAAAGGAAAAATACATCAAAATGATGTCTCAATACTGAACCTGTATGTCCCAAATGAAAGGGTAGCCACATTGAGGCCAGCCTGGGTTACAAGAAAGTCCAGGACAGCAAAGGTTACACAGGGAAACTGTCTGAAAAAAACAACAACAATAACAACAAAAGAGATAGAAGGAGAAAAGAAAAAAAGAAAATGAAGACACAACATACCCAAACTTATGGGACACAATGCAAGTGTGCGAAGAGGAAAGTTCATAGCATTAAGTGCCTTCGTAAAGAAATTGGAGAGATATCATACTAGCAATTTAAAAGCACACTGGAAAGCTCTAAAAGAAAAAGAAGCAAACACACCCAAGAGAAGTAGAAGGCAGAAAAAAATCAAACTCGGGGCTGAAATCAACAAATTAGAAACAACGAGAACAATACAAAGAATCAACAAAATCAAGAATTGGTTCTTTGAAAAAATCAATAAGATAGACTTAACCTAACTAACCAAAAGGCAGAAAGACAGTAGCCAAATTAATAAAATCAGAAATGAAAAGGACGAGATAACAACAGACACTGGCAAAATCCAAAGAATCATTAAGTCTTACTCTAAAAGTCTGTAATACACAAAATTCGAAAATATAAATGAAATAGAATTTTTTCATATAGATTCTACTTACCACAGTTAAATCAAGATCAGGTAAACAAGCTAAATAAGCCTATAACCCCTAAGGAAATAAAAGCAGTCATTGAAAGTCTCCAATTAAAAACAACAACCAAAAACAAAAAAACAAAAACAAACCCCAAAAAGCACAGGACCAGATGGTTTCAGCACAGAATTCTACCAGATTTTCAAAGAAGAGGTACTATAAATACTCTTCAAACTATTCCACAAAATACAAACATCCATTCATCTTAAAAGTTTTGGAGATATGAGGGACACAAGGCACATACTTAACCACAATAAAGACAATATAGAGCAAGCCAAAACCCAACATCAAATTAAATGGAGAGAAACTTAAATCAATTCCACTAAAATTAGGGACAAGATAAGGCAATCTACTATCGCTGCACCTATTCAATATAGTACTTGAAGTTCTACCTAGAGCAAAAAGACAACTACAAGGAGATACAAATTAGAAAGGAAGAAGTCAAATTATCGCTATTTGTAGGTAATATGATGGTATACATGATCCCCAAAATTCTATCAGAGAACTCGTACAGGTAATAAACCCCTTCAGCAAAATGTCTACATTAAAAACATTAACTCAAAAAAAAAATCAATAGCTCTCCTACTTATGCAAAGGATAAATGAGCTGAAAAAGAAATTAGGGAAATAACACCCTTCACAATAGCCACAAATAATATAAAAAAAAATCTTACTATAACTCTAACCAAACAAGTGAAAGACTTGTATGACAAGAACTTCAAGTCTTTGGAGAATGAAATTGAAAAAGATATCAGATAGAAAGATCTCCCATGCCCATGAATAAGTAGGATTTACATAGTAAAAATGGCCATCTTACCAAAAGCAATCTCTATATTTAATGCAATACCCATCAAAATTTGAACACTATGGAACCCACTTGGATACTGAACTGCCATGGGCTACATCTGTGCTGGGGTCTTAGTTTATCTCCATGCACAATCTTTGATTCGAGTATCAGTCTCAGGAAAGACCCCTGTGATCAGATTTTTTGGTTTTGTTGCTTTCCTTGTGGAGCTCCTGTCCTCTCCAGATCTTACTGTTTCCCATTTCTTTCATTAGACTCCCTGCACTCTGCCCAAAGGTTGGCCATAAGTCTCAGTAGGAACAGGGACTGTCTCTGACATGAACTGATTGGTCTGCTCTTTAATCACTTCCTCCTAAGGGGGGAGCAGCTTTACCAGGCCAAGGAGGAAGACAGTGCAGCCACTCCTGATGAGACCTAATTGACTAGGATCAGAAGGAAGGAAAAGAAGACCTCCCTTATCAATAGACTTGGGGAGGGGCATGCGTGCAGATGAGGGAGAAAGGGAAGGATTGGGATGGGAGGAAGGAGGAAACCACAGGGGTGATACAAAGTGAATAAAGTATAATTAATAAAGAATTAAAAAATAATTTAAACACAATTCTTTACAGATCTTGAAAGAGCAATTCTCAACTTCATACAGAAAAATAACACACTCAGGGCAGCTAGAGCAATTCTTTATAATAAAAGAACTTCAGGAGGTATCACCATCCCTGATTTCTTTCTTTTTCTTTTTTTTTTAACAATGATGGTGGTTTTTTTTTAAATGTTAACTCCAAGAAATATATATATATATATATGACAATTAACAGCACTAAACAAGGCACCTTTAACCGAATCCCATCACTCTTGTTTGCACCCTTCATGCTACCCTCTGGATGGCCAGAAAACTTAGGGAACCTACTAGCAGCCAGGGCTTCCCACCTTCCTCCAGTTCTAAAGTTCCCCTGTGGGAAAGCTCAGGTGGGAATTTTAGCTTACAAGGAGGGGTTGTGACAAAGCACAAAGCTCTCTACCTAGAAGACACTTTCTGCTCAGCCTCTGCAGGGCTGTAGCCAGGGGGGTCTGGCTGCTGGCTTTACATTTGATCCCTGGAAGATGAGTCCAACTCAGCTCAGGATCACTGTGTCCTCAACCCTTTTGGTGACGACACAATGCCAGGAGACCTCCAGGAACCAGACCCTGGCAGCTCTGACATTGGGTGCTCACTCTCACTGCCTGTGTAATGAATACCTTCCTGTACTGGGGGTGAGACTCCAAAACTGCAGAGCCACTCTCACAGTGGACACTTTCTGGGTACTAGAGGCTCCTGTTTCCAAACCCAGGATACCACACTCAACATCCTGTGGACAACTTCCTGGACACAGAGGCTAGTGGCTCTTACTCTCACCTCCCAGTGGAGGGGATACATTCTGGCACTGTGGGGGAGGTACAGCTCCATTCTACCTACTCCCATCCTGCCAGGTTCACCCAGGTCAGAATCAGCTAGCACAACACAGTCAGAGAATCCAGCAGAGCTGAGCTAGGCACCTGACCCAAGTTCCATTGTCCTTCTCCCCAAGGAGACCTGTGGGGCACTGGAACAGCTCTAGGTTCAGAGATCTTTCTGCCTGCTCCCCAACAGCCTAGACAACCTGCATCGGAAACAACTCAGCCAGCACAGCCAGTGAATCCAGAAGAGCTAAGTCAGGCCTGGGACCCAAATCCCATCCTTCACCTTCTTAAGGAAGTCAAGAGTATCTCTAGACTTAGAGATCTTTCTCCCCAGCTACTCAGGTCACAAACAATGAGCCAAAAGAGACAGTGAATACAGGAAAGACTATTTGAGACTCCAGAAACAGGTGGATCCAGTCTGCAGTACAGACACCAAGAACAATCAGTCAAGGCTACAGACAACCAGATGGCTAGAGGCTGGTGTAGGAATAGGGGCAACAAAAACAATGACATCAGAATCTCCAAAAATCAACAGATATTCTATTATAGCTGAAACACAGAAAAACGATCTTAAATCTATAATTATGCAGTAATTCGAGGCACATAAAGAGGAAATGAACAAAAAATAGAGGCCATCATGGTAAGACAGGAATCCATATTCAAACAGATGAAGGAAATGGTGCAAGATATGAAAACAGAATTAGAATCAATAAAGAAAACACAAACAGAGAAACCCATGGAGTTGGAGAACTTAGAGAACAGATCAGGAACCACAAAGATAAGCATCATCAGCAGAATACAAGAGATGGAAGAGAGACTTTCAGGTGCTAAAGATACAATTGCAGAAATTGATACATCTCTCAAAGAAAAATTAAAAGCATAAAAGTTACAAATATGAAACATCCAAGAAATCAAGAACACCATGAAAAGACAAAAGCTAAGAATAATAGGAATAGACAAAAAAAGAAGATTCCAGGCTCCAAGGCCTAGAAAATATTTTTGAGAAAATTATATGAGAAAATTTCCCCAACATAAGAGATGCCCATAAACATACAAGAGGCCTACAGAACACCAAATAGACTAGACCAGAAAAGAAATTCCTATCGCCACATAATAATTAAAACACTAAATCTACAGAACAAAGAAAATATATAAAAAGCTGAAAGTAAAAAAGGCCAAGTAACATATAAAGGCAAACCTATCAGAATTACATCAGACTTCTCAACAGAGACTATGAAAGAAGGGCCTAGACGGATATCATACAGAAACTTAGAGATCACAGATGCCAACCCAGACTACTGTATACAGCAAAACTTTCAATCAACATAGATGGAGAAAACAAAATATTCTATACCATAACTAAATTTAAACAATATATGCACAGCAATCGAGCCCTACATAAGATGCTAGAAGGAAAACTTCAACACAACAAAATCAAGTACACCCAAGAAAACACAGGAAAAAAGATACCATCACATCAAAAACAAAACAAAACAAAAGAAAACGAACATGCAAACACAGAATCACCACCAACACCACAATAAAAGGAACTAAAAATCATTGGTCACTAATATCCATTAACATCAATGGTCTCAGCTCTCCAATAAAAAGACACACTAACAGATTGGTTGCAGAGACAGAATCCAACATTCTGCTGAATTCAAGAAACACACCTCTGCAACAAAGATAGACACTACTTTAGAGTAAAAGGCTGGAAAAAAGTTTTCCGAACAAACGGGCAAAAGAAGCAAGCTGGAGTAGCCATCCTAATATCTAATAAAATAGACTTCCAACCAAAATTAATCAAAAGAGATGGAGAGGGACACTTCAAGGAAAAACCCACCAGGGGACTCCAAACCCTTGAACATTTATTCACCAAACACAATGGCTCTTGCATTTGTCAAAGAAACGTTATTAAAACTTAAATCACACATTGATCCCAATACCTTAATAGTGGGAGACTTCAACATCCCTCTCTCTTACCAAGGGATAGATCATTGAGACAAAAGCTAAACAGAGAAATAATGGAATTTACAGAGGTCTTCAATCAAATGGACCTAACAGATGTCTATGGAACCTTTCACCCAAACACAAGAGTATACCTTCTTCTCAGCACCTCATGGAACCTTCTTCAAAACTCACCATATAGTCGGAAACAAAGCAAGCCTCAGCAGACACAAGGAGATTGAAATAATGTCTTGTATCATATCAAACCACCATGGCCTAAAACTGGGCCTCAGCAATAACAGAAATAATAAAAAGCCTAGCCACACATGGAAACTTAACAACCCTCTTCTCAATTAACACCTCAGTCAGGGAGGAAATAAAGAAAGAATTTAAAGACTCACTAGAACTTAATGAAAATGAAGGTACAACTTACCCTAACTTATGGTACACAATCAAAGTAGTGCTAAGAGGAAATTTCATAACTCTAAGTGCCTTCAGAAATAAATTTGAGGTATCTCACACAAGCAACTTAACAGCACACCTGGAAGCACTAGAAAAATAAAGCAGACACACCCAAGAGGGGTAGAAAGAATGCCTGGAAAGAATCAAACTCAGGGCTTAAATCAATGAATTAGAAACAAAGAGAACAAGTCAAAGAATCAACAAAACCAGGAGCTGATTCTTTGAGAAAATCAACAAGATAGACAAACTCTTAGCCAAACTAACTAACAGACAGAGGGGAACACTGTCCAAATCAACAAAATCAGAAATGAAAAGGAGGACATAACAAGAGACACTGAGGAAATCCAAGGAAATATTAGGTCCTACTTCTAAAGACAATACACAAAAAATTTGAAAATGTAAACAATATAGATAAATTCCATTTACCAAAGTCAAATCAAGATCAGGTAAATAAATGAAATAGTCCTATAAGCCCTACGAAAATAGAAGCTGTCATCAAAAGTCTCCCATCCAAAAAAAAAAAACCCAAGGCTTTTCATAAGATTCCCTGAACGCTGCCCAAAGTTTGGCTATGAGTCTCAGCATCTGCTTTGATAGCCTATTGGGTAGAGTCTTTCAGAGGCCCTCTGTTCCTCTGAGGCTCCTGTCCTGTTCCTTGTTTTCTCCCTCTTTTGATGTCCAACCCATTTGCCTTTCAGAGTGAGGATTGATCGATCATCTTACCCAGGGTCCTCCTTCATATGAAAAAAAGGGGCAGATAGAAAGACCTGGAGGGGACAGGAGCTCCACAAGGATAGCAACAGAACCAAAAACTCTGGGCCCAGGGGTCTTTTATGAGACTGACACTCTAATAATTAAAGAAGCATGCATGAAGATAATCTAGAACCCTTGCAGCTCATTGTAGCTCAGTATCCAAGTGGGTACCCTAGTAACTGGAACAGGGACTGACATGAACTCAGTGGCTGGCTCTTTGATCACCTCCCCCTGATATGGGAGCAGCCTTACCAGGTCTTGATGAGACCTGATAGGCTAGGGTCAGACTTTGGTCTGACTCTGGTTTTCAGCAGACCAAAACAAGCTTGCTTCAGAAACTCTTGGGAGGCCCTGTAACTGCTATGTAAATTCTCCTTTTGCTTTGTTGTTTGGAAATGTTAACAAGATTCAAACTTTAATGTTTTTGGCTTTCAATGTAAACTAACAAACTGTATTTGTAAGCATTCAAATGGTTCTGAATTCAAAGAGCATTCAAAAAGTTCAGCCTTTTACTATGGTTCCTGTGAATGTTTCGCAGACTTGGTAATTTACACAAGGAGTCATTTTAAAGTCACTTGTATGGAGTGTTATTTTGGACTTGGCTTGTGATAGGAGATGCACTCCTATTGGCAACAATGAAAACCTGCCTGAAGGCCTTTTAGAATGTTAAAACTGAGCTGATTGGCATAAGATCAAACCCCAGTGTCTACTGTAGCAGAGATTGGTAGTAAGAGACAGGTAACGTTTCTCTGGGATTTATTCAACCCAAGACAGGGCAGGAATTCATGTACCGATGACAGGTAAGAATATATCTTCTGAGAAAAACAACCTAAGACAGGCACAATCTTCTGCTCCATAACTCTTAAGTTATGATCAATTAAAAAAAATAAAAAAGGGAGACCTGTTGGGAGCCTTTGTTCTGGCAGCTGCTTTGATATTTAAATCTCAGCGGAAAGACTGGTTTTACCAGGCCTTCACTGAAGTCAGGGAAGAATTTCCAAGTCCATCTCCTTTTTTTTGTGACAGCAGGTGGCAGAGCTTGTCAAAATCACACCACTTGTTTCACCTCCTTGTGAATTTAACCCATTGTGCTGAGCTGTTTTTACTCTGGTTTAAAAGCACTCTGAAATAAAGCCAGGCTGCTGGTCGAGTCTAATCTCTACTGGAGCCTCTCAGAAAGGTCCCATGTGTTGTGTGTTAGTTTATTAATTTTAATCCTCACTCACAACTCAAGAATCGTTCGATTCTGCTGGCGGGCTCCGGCATATTGGCACCCACCTCCCCTATCAGTGGACTTGGAGAAGGGAATGGGAGGAGATGAGGGAAAGTGGGATTGGGAGGTAATGAGGGAGATGGCTAGCTGAGATACAAAGTGAATAAACTGTAATTAATATTAATATACAAAATTAAGAAATTAATTTTAAAAAGAAGACAAAAAAAAAGCATAGGGCCAGATGATTCCAGTCCTTCAAAGAAGAGCTAACACCGATACTCTTCAAACTATTCCACAAACTAGAAACAAAAGGAACATTACCAACCTCATTCTATGAGGCCACATTCATGTTGATACCTAAACAACACAAAGAACCAACAAAGAAAGAGAACCTCAGAACAATCTCACTTATGAACATTGACACAAAAATACTCAATGAAATGCTCACAAACAGAATCCAAGAACACATTAAAGATATCATCCACCATGATCAAGTAGGCTTCATCCTAGCCATGAAGAAGTGGCTCAACATATGAAAATCTAAGGTAATCTACCATATAAATAAACTGAAAGAAAAAAGCAAATGATTATCCCCACCCTTTTTTTTTTCAAAAAAGCATTTGACAAAATTCAACATCTATTCATGTTTAAAGTCTTATAGAGATCAGGGATACAAGGAACATAACTAAACAAAGTAAAGGCAATATACAGCAATTCTGTAGCCAACATCAAACTAAACAAAGAGAAACTTAAATCAATCCCACTGAAATCAGGGGCAAGGCAAGGCTGCCCACTCTCTCTGTATCTCTTCAGCATAGTACTTGAAGTCCTAGATGAAACAATAAGACAACTAAAAGAGATCAAGGGGATACAAATAAGAAAGGAAGAAGTCAAAGTATCACTATTTGCAGATGATAAGATATGTGAGCCAAAAATTCTACAAGAGAACTCCTTCAGCTGACAAACACCTTCATCAAAGTGGCTGGATTCAAAAGTAACTCAAAAATACAGGAAGTACTCTGTATACAAGAGACAAACAAGCTGAGAAAGAAATTAGGGGAACAACACCCTTCACAATAGCCACAAATAACATAAAGTACCTTGTTGTAACTCTAACTAAGCAAGTGAAAAACCTATATGAAAAAAAAAAAGAAAAAAAAAACAATCTTCAAATCTCTGAAGAAAGAAACTGGAGAAAATATCAGAAGATGGAAAAATACCCCATGTTCATGGATCATTAGGATAAGCATAGTAAAATGACTCTACAGATTCAATGCAATTCATATCAAAATACCAACACATTTTTATAGATATTGAAAAAACAATTTTCAATTTCATATGAAAAAACAAAAAAATCCAGATAGCTAAAACAATCCTGTTCAATAAAAGATCTTCTGGAGGTATCTCCATCCCAGATCTCAAGCTGTACTATACAGCAACAGTAATAAAAATGGCATGGCACTGGCATAGAAACAGACCGGTGGATCAATGGATCACCAACCCTCTATCTGACAGAGTGCTAATATCCAGTGTATATAAAGAACTCAAGAAGTTAATCATCATCAAATCAAGTAATCCAATTAAAAAATGGTGTACAGAGCCAAACAGAGAATTCTCAATAGAGGAATATCGAGTGGCAAAGAAACACTTAAAGAAATTTTCAACATCCTTAGTCATCAGGGAAATGAAAATCAAAATGACCTTGAGATTTTACCTTACACCCATCACAATGGCTAAGATCAAAAACTCAAGTGACAATACATGCTGGAGAGGATGTGGAAAAAGGGGAACCCTCCTCCATTGTTGGTGAGAATGTAAACTTTTACAACCACTTTGGAAATCAATCTGAAACTTTCTCAGAAAATAAGGAATAGATCCAGCTATACCACTCCTAGTCTTATACTCAAAAGATGTCCTACCATTCAATAAAGACATTTGCTCAACTATGTTCACAGCAGCTTTATTTGTAATATCCAGAATCTAGAAACAACTTAGATGTCCCTCAACAAAGGAATAGATACAGAAAGTGTGGTATATTTGCATAATGGAATACTACTCAGCAGTTAAAAACAAGGAAACCAGGGAATTTACTGGCAAATGGTGGGAACTATAAAAGATAATCTTGAGTAACGTAACCCAGAAGCAGAAAGACACACATGATATATACTCATTTATAAGTGGATATGGGCCATATAATATAGGATAAATATAGTAAAATCTGTACTCCTAAAGAAGCTAAACAAGGAACAACAAAGAAGACCCAATGGAAGATGCTCAATCCTCATTCAGAAGAACAAATGTGAAAAGCATTGGAAGCAATAGAAAACAGGGAACAAAACAGGAGCCTACCACAGAAGGCCTCTTAATGACTATACTGATGGAGGTATCGTAGCAGAGGCTGAGACTCATAGCCAAACTTGGGAAGACCATAGTTAATCGTATAAAAGAAGGAGGAGATAGAAAGACCTGGAGAGGACATGAGCTCCAAAAGTAGACCTACAGAGCCAAAAAATAAATAAATAAAACCTTGAGCCCTAGGGACCCTGCAGAGACTGGCACCCTATCCAAGAACAATGCATGGATAGGGCCCATAGACTCAGTCTCCAAGTGAGTTCCCGAATGAGGCAAGCAGGGGCTTTCTCTTGCATGAACTCAGTGACAGGTTCTCTGATTACCTCCCTCTGGGGGCGGGGGCAGCCTTGCCATGCTACAGAGGAAGGCAATGCAACCAGTCCTGATGATCCCTGTAGGCTAGGGTCAAATAGAAGGTGAAGAAGACCTCCCCTATCAGTGGACTATGGGCAGAGCATAGGGAGAGAAGAGGGAGTGAGAGCTGGATTGGGAGGAGATGAGGGAGGGGACCACAGCCAGGATACAAATTGAATAAATTGTATTAAATGATAATAATAAAAAATTAAAAATTAAAAGTGTTATTAGCCATATAATATAGGATAAACATACTAAAATCTATAGTCCTAAAGAACCTAAACAACAAGTAGGATCCTAAGGAAGATGCTTAATCCTCATTTAGATGGGCAAACAGGATAGACATTAGAAGTAGGAGAAGAAAAGGAATAGGACAGGAGCCTTCCACAGAGAACCTCTGAAGGACTCTACCAACCAGGGTATCAAAGGAGATACTGAAACTCACAGCCAAACTTTGGACAGAGTGCCAGAAACCTTATGGAAGAATAGGGAGCTATAAAGTCCTGGAGGGAACAAGAACTCCACCAGCAGAACAACATAGCCAAAAATACCTGGGCCCAGGGTAGACTGCAGAGACAGATAATCCAACCAAGGACCATGCATGGAGAGAACCTAGACACCCAGTTCAATAGAATCCCATAGGCTTCTCAGTTTCCAAGCAGGTTTCTTAGTAAGAGGTATAAAGACTGTCTCTGACATGAACTCACTCACAGGCTCTTTGATCACTTCCCCCTCGGTGGGGGGCAGCCTAGCCAGGCCACAGAGGAAGATGATGCAGCTAGCCTTCGCAAGAATTGATAAGCTAGGGTCAGATAGAAGACGGGAAGCCCCTCCCCTAACTGAGGACTAGGGAAATGGCATAAGGAGAGAAGAGGTAGGGAGGGTGGGACTGGGAGAAGAAAAGGGAGGGGGCTGCAGAGGGGATACAAAATGAATAAAGTATAATAAATAAATAAATAAATCTTAAAAAGAAAGAAAAAGCACATGATATTGGAATAGAACAGAGAGGGTGATCAATGGAATTAAATCAAACACCCAGAAATGAGCCCACACACCTATAGACACCTGACTTTTTACAAAGAATCAAAAACCATACAATGGAAAAAAGAAAGCATCTTCAAGAAGTGGTGCTGGTTTAACTGGATGTCTGCATTCAGAAGAATGCAGACAGATCAATATTTATCACCCTGCACAAAACGCAAGTCCAAGTGGTTCAAATTCCTCAACATAAGCTGGATATGCTAAATGTATTAGAAGAGAAAGCGAGTGAAGAACATTGGACTCATTGATACACAAGACAATTTGCTGAACAGAACACCAACAGCTCAGGTAGTAAGATCAACAAATAATAAGTGGGACTTCATGAAACTGAAAAGCTGTGTAAGGCAAAGGGTACTGTTAATAGGACAAAAAGTCAGTCAACCTCATGGCAAAAGATCTTCAACAACTGTAATCTGACAGAGAGCCAATATCTAAAATATATAAAGAATTCAAGAAATTAAACACCAACAAAACAAATAACCCATTAAAAAATGTAGTCAGAACTAAACAAAGAGTTCTACAGAGGAAACTTTAATGGCTAAGAAGCACTTAAAGAAAATTTCAAGTCCTTATTCCTATCAGAATGGCTAAGATCAAAAACTCAAGTGATATGATGTGCTGGCAAAGATGTGGTTCAAGGGAAACACTCTTCTTCCATTGCTGGTGGGAGTGCAAACTTGCACAACCACTTTAATAATCAATCTGGAGCTTTCTCAGAAAATTGGAAATAGTTCTATCTCAAGACTCAGCTATACTTCTCTTAGACATATACCTAAAAGATGCTCTACCATACCAAAAAGATACTTGCTCAACTATGTTCACAGAAGCTTCATTCATAATGGCCAGAAACTGGAAACAATTCAGATGTTCCTCAACTGAAGAATGGATACAGAAAATGTGGTACATTTGCACAAAGGAATACTAATCAGCTATTAGTAACAAGGAAATCATGAAATTTGAAAGCAAATGGATGGAACTAGAAAAGATCATCCTGAGTGAGGTAACTAAGACCCAGAAATAAACACATGGTATGTACTCACTTGTAGGTTGAAATTAACCTTACAGTACAGTATAAACATACTACAATCCACACACCCAAAGAAGCTAACAAGGGGGTTAAATCCCTCTTAGACAGAAGAATAGAATAGATGACAAAAGTGGATCAAAATAGGGAATGGGGTGGGAGGAGATATGGAGAGGGCAATTAGAGTGTAAATCAGATGTTGGGAGAGCAGAGGTGGGAGGTGAAAAGGCTATGAGAGAGAAGGGAAACCAATGGGGGAGGACATCTCTGAAACAAGCTGGAGATCTTTGATGGATTAGGCTCCTGGAAGGATTTGTGGGTGCCTCTATCCAAGACTCCTAGCTGTGGGTGACATGGAGACTGAAGTGACCACATCCTATCTATGTGGCACTTCCAGTGGAAGGAGGGGGAAACCAACACACCCACAAAACCTTCAACTCAAACTTTATACTGCCTCCAGAATGTGCAGTGATGAGGATAAGGCAGAGAATGAGAGAATGCCTAACCAATCACTAGCCCTACCTAAGACCCAACCCATACAAAAAAGCCAACTCCTGACACTATTAATGTTGCTCTGTTATGCTCAGCATGACTGTCATATGAGAGGCTCCACCAAGCAGCAGATTGAAACAAATTTGAAACCCACAGCCAAACATTAACCAGAGCTCGAGGGGTTTTTTTAGAGTGTGTGGTGGGTGATAGAAAGTCCCCGGAGAGGACAAGACAACCCCTCAAGAAGACCAACAATGTCAACTAACCTGGAAACATAGGAAATTACAAAAACTGAAGCACCAAACATGGATGGACATGGATAGACTGGGCCTAGGTCCACAACACATAAGTAACTGACAGGCAGCTTGATTTTTCTGTGGGTCATTTAGTAAACAGACTAGGGAGCTTATCTGACATGGATTCTGTTGTCTTCTTTCAGATCACTTTTGGCTTGTTGGACTGCCTTGTTTTGCCTCAGTTGAAAAGGATGTGCTTAGTCCTGATGTGACTTGTTGTGTTGGGATATGTTTGTAAGGGAAAAACACCCACTTTTTGATGAGAAGGAGAGGGGGGAAAGGGAAGAGAGTGAGAAGGTGGGACCAGGAAGAAAGGAGGGAGGGATCTGTGATAGAAATGTAAAATGAATACATGAATACATTTTAAAATAATAAAGAAGTAACACTAGTTTGAGAATATTACTTCAGTCATGGATTGGTACCCTACTGCTGAAAGGGAAAGAAAAGAAAGCATTTACCCAAGTGAAGCAGGAGAAAGCTGGTGGATAGCTGCATCTGACAGGCACTGGGATTTGATGGAGGAATTCATCCAGGGGAGGGGCAATGGACTGTACTGATATAATCTATATGTATCATCCTGCCAGAACAGAGAGCAAAATGGAAAGAGGACCTGAGAGGGCAAACAAGGTCACAGAAAAATAGTACTTAAAAGAATACTCTCTTAGCCCATTTATAGGGATGTGCTTGGGAGGGTACCAGTCATCTTTGTCAGTGAAAAGTTATGCTATCTGGACTATGGCAGGAATTTGGAGTTTGAATCACATGGGAATAGCCCATTGAAGACTCCTTTACAAATCCAAAAGGAATTGAAAGATAATTTGATAAGATTATATTATTATTAAAGTTAATCTACAAATGGGAAATTTTACAGCATTCCCATGTCTTTTCTCCTAGGTGTCTAGAAAGACACACAGATTATGATCTTCAAGTTATGTCCTTTCTAGCCATGTTTATTTATGGTCAGAAGAAGCTCTGACAAACCACCCTGAAGAGACAGAAAGTAGAGATGAAAATGAGATTCTTTCTTAGCTAATTTGCATGAACATCCAGTTGAATCATCTTCATGCTGTTTAACAAAGCTTACACACGTGTTATTCCATGACCAGAATTTATCAAAACTTTTCTTCCTGTGAAAAATGAAATCTTCCAATAGGACCCTATACTTCTAGCCAACATAACTGTGAAAGGTGCTGCCACCTATAAATAGCAATCATCACTTTCCATGTTATGAAATATTTATTTGAGTTCAACAGGGCTCTGATTAAAAAAATGATATTTTGGCATTTTCATTTTTTTTCTTGTAAAATGCATTAACCTATATTTATATTTAGGCTGCTTTCCAATTCAATACGATGTATTTTTTTTTTATTTCAAAGAGACTTTTATTCTTTCAAAAAAATACAAATAACTTCAATGCCATTATTTTCTTAGTGTCATGAATGGATGATAATGCAAACAAAATTTCAAGACCTCCCTGCATCTCTGATTATCCAAAGGTTTTATTTATACTAGTAAATGGGATTGATTGTGTTACAAATTAAATAACTTTAAACTTATGTAAGAATATATTCAACCTCTCATTTCCAATGTGCACAAGGTGCATAAGGAACTATGAATTTCTGCAATCTTCAATCCTTGCTTTAGGACATATTGTTCTTTTATTATTACAAGATGGCAGCAAATAATAACACGGTTAAAATTTCAAAAGCTTGTTGTAATATGTTCCTCATGCCCATCTTCTATAGTGAAAGTCCATATACGAGCCATTGTTTTCCAAAGAAACATGTCATAATCAGGTAGAATGAGTTTTAAAATTTCAACTATAATTCTTTCCTTTGTTTACCTGAATCATCCAATTAAAAATGTTGATAGCATCTGGTTCCTTATAGACTAGGTATGAACCTCCTCTCCGTAGGTTTGGCATTAAAAAATATTTACTGGGTGTTTTCTTTGTAGTCAGAACTGCTATAAAAAAAAAAAGAGCAGTTATTTTAATATTGTCCGCATGGAATTTTTTGACTTTCTGGACTCTTTTACCCTTGTTTCAGTCTAGACTTTACTTCCATTCAGTTCTCTCATTTCCCTTAGATTTTCACTTTTCCTTCAGGTCACAGATATTGTGAGAATTCTTCACATCTCCAACTGGTTGGGTTCATCTCTTTCTCTGAAGATCCCATGAAGATTTCTTCAAATCATCTTATACTGTCTGAAATTACAGATATTTCTTCTCTTCCTCAAGCTCTGAACACTATGAGGCAATAGTTGGGACCCTAGGTACTTAGCACAGTGTAGATGTGCTAAGAGAATTTGCTGAGTGAATAAATAAATGAATGAACTGAAACAAATAAAGAACTAAGTTACCAACTAAAACTCCAAGGGAAAATTCTAAACAAAAGTAACAAATCACTATGTGGAATTAAAAGCTACTATGAGACTGTTAGCTACTTAGAAGTAGTTTGGCAACCAGTGGGATACAAGGTGGAAATGCTGGGGATTACAATGCCTGGCACCTATATTCCAGATTCCCTGTCCTTGTTTCCTGCACAGTAAGAAATCGTGACTGTGTGCCTAGAAACTCTTATACAGCAGCACCAACTTAAAGGCAGGGAACTATGTCATAAGAATTGAGACTCCTGGCTACATACATGTACCCTTTGTGTACAAAATAGGTCATTGTCTCTCCAAATAAGCTGCAATATATTCAAGAAAGAGAAATCCCTTAACTCCCCCCCCCATCTCCTTTTGTGATAGGTAAGACTTCACACCAGCAAATGTTGACATAATTCTTAAGGAAGAGAATACAGAAAAAAGATAGATGGTTTTGTATTATTAAACAATATCATCTCTATAACAAACACATGGCCAATATGGTCTTCCTGTTGGTCTGCCTCTCTCTTCAGTAGCAATCCTAATCAGGTGTATTCCTTAGCTTTTCCTCCATATGATGGTTTAAAATCTATTGAGGGTTGGTCTGATGGCTTGCATTTTGATGCTGGTTGCTGGTTCTCAAGATTTGGTTATTTCTCAGATACATCTATTCTTGTTGTGTAAACCTGCCTAAGACATTATATCTGATTGGTTGATTCAAAGGCTTTTACCTGGACAGCTTAAAATGAGGTAAGCATGGCTAAAGTTCCCTGGCTCTGGGTCCCAGTGAATCACTTTGGAAACAGAAGGACTGGAGGGGAGATGGAAGGAGGATTCAATGATGGGTTTGTCTGGGGAAGAACCATGTGAGCCAACAGGAAGGACTCCAATAACGTCGTGGAAAGGCTCAGATGAAGAATAAAAGCAAGTATTTATAAGATCATGGACGGAAGGTAGCCCAAATAGGAATGGTTAAGGTAGAAGGCATTGTAGGGGGCTAGGAGGTGGATGGTGAGGTTATTGAGATAGCATAGGTAAAAATATCTGCCCAGCCCAAACTAATAAGGTAAGTATAACATCTAACAGGTGTCTGTGTCTGTGTATTATTAGATTGTGATAGTGGGTTAAATAATCCTACCACAATAATCATAGGGAAAATAATAAATAAGATAAAGCCCAGCACACTATTTTACTTACAAGAGTCCTTGATCCACTTTGTAGTATCCTACAACATTTTTATGTAGTTGAAGAGAAAGAAAAGAGAAACAAACCTCTGCCCTTCTCTGAAGACCAGGGAATTTTCTTTGAGCGTGTGTCTCATGGTAACAGTAAAAGTTACACACATAAAGTCTCCCCAAATAACTATCCAAATATGAGCTGAAGATAACATCAAAGGACATGTCAATCTAAATGGGGAAAAGTACATGAGGCCTGAACACTACATAAAGAACTGTAAGCTATTGCCAGACTGTCTCAACCTGCCGGCCGCCTACGTAATGACATGGACACCTTTCCTTGCTATGAAAGCTTGACCTTAGGTTAGGCTTGTTCCCAAACTAGCTCATATAACTTAAATTAATCCATTTATACTAATCTACATTCCACCAAGTGGTTCATTACTTCTCTCTTATACATTCAGTCCTGTTTCTTCCTCCATATCTGCCTGGCAAATCCCTACACATGATTCTTTCCCAGAGTTCCTATCTCTGTCCAGAAGTCCTGCCTATCCTGTCCTCCTTTGCTATTCATCTCTTTATTAAATCAATCAGAAGGTGATGGAAAAGACTATTTATAAAACACTTACTGTAAGTGACACTTCATAAAAATAACAGTACCAAAATTGTTTCTGCTGGTACAGAAACAACATTTGCATTTTAGAAAGACAACCTTTAAACACTGCATAATAGAATAATAAGAAGTTGAGGAAAGATAGGAGTGAGAGAGAAGGTCTTGCACTAGGAAGAGCACAGAAATTGGTTGTCCAGTACAAAATAGCCCTGAAAACATATATACAAGTAACATTATACGTACTAAAAGGTTATATTTCAGAATATATATGAACCTACATGAACATATGTGCACACATTAGTAATTAATGAAAAAGGAGGCCTGGATGAAAGGAAAGAAGGAAGCCGTATATGGGAGGGATTCAGGAGAGGATAAAAGAAGGAAGAAATGTTGTGATTATATTATAATCTCAAGAAAGTGAAAGAAAAAAAAAAGGCCCTTACTTCATAATCTGGGTGCAGAATAATTCACATAATTCTGTTTCTGTTCCATGGATATTAACTAGGCAAATGTTCTGTCTCCAAGGTCAATAGCTGGTAAATGCTGGCTGGTGGCCCTTTCTCCACAGCAGATGTGAAAAGCATCATATTCAATATTCAGGATGTTTTTCCTCATGAAGAGATTGTTTCTTTAGAAAAATGGCAATGAGGAAATGTATTTCTACAGCATGAATTCTGTTTCCTCTAAAGCAAATTATACTGGTCCTATAAAATATTGCTTATAATCTGTGCATTGCTTAGTTCTTCTACCAGTACTGCTAAATTTCTGTGATCAAAGTAAAAGTGTAGTATTTTAGAGACCTTTTTCTTAGAAAATATTCTAGCTAAGGTACAGAATTTTTCTAAACTTCTCTGCCAAAACAATGGTGTATTTATGCTGAAACTGTATTTTTAATTAAATTTGGAAAACCCAGAATAATATACTTCCCTCATAAAGATGCATATTGCATATTAACACAAAGCAAAGAATCCCTCGAACTTATTTGTTTTTGAAGAACATTATGGATTCCAGAATGCTCCAAAAAAAATAAAAAAAGAAAAACTATTGAAAAATAACAATTGGTACTTATTGAAACCTTTTATGGGTCAAACAGCACTCTGTGCCATAAGCCTGTTTTCAACTCAAAAAAAGACAATTACTCTCAAAGTTAAGAAACAAAGTTCTGACACTGAAAAATAATCTGCTGAGATCAGTAAGAGAAACAATTAATGGATCATGTACTTCAGTTCTTTCAGAGAGTTTAATGGAAATTAAGCAATCACCATCCTCGCTAAATACCAGATTTAAGACAGGGATTCATCCAAATCTCTGCAAAATATATATATTGTTCACAAAATATATTATTCACTCTCTAGCTGTGATAAAGACATGAATGTTCAGTAATAAAAATGAAAGAAAACCAGAGATGAGTGCATGGCCATGAACATGGGATTTAACACAGAAGTTTCTCCCTGTGAGACCAGTAATTCCTGTTTCTAAAAACACATGAATAGCACAATTTTTGCCACAAGCCTTCGTAGGAAAGGTCACACCTCATTGAATTGTATCAGGGCACTCTTAAACTTGTAGTTTTTCACATGGAGGACACAGAGAGGAGACATTTTGTTCCCATTTACCACCCATGTAGCACCCTGTCTCTTAAGAATGCATGAATTTCCCTAATGGCTAACGAGGTTGAGCATTTCTTTAAGTGCTTCTCTATCATTCAATATTCCTCTACAGAGAATTCTCTCTTTAGCTCTGTTCCCCATTTTTTAAGTGGATTACTTGGTTTGTTGCTTTTCAGCTTCTTTAGTTCTTTATATATATTGGATATGAGTCCTCTGTCAGATAAAGGATTGGTGATGATTCTTTCCCAATCTGTAGGCAGTCGCTTTGTTTTGATGACGGTGTCCTTTGCTTTACAGAAGCTTTTCAATTTTATGAGGTCCCATTTATTGATTGTTGCTCTTAGAGCCTGTGGTGTTAGTGTTTTGTTCAGGAAGTTTTCTCCTGAACCAATGAGTTCTAGGGTATTCCCCACTTTTTTTTTCCAGCCGATTTAATGTGTCTGATTTTATGTTGAGGTCTTTGATCCATTTGGACTTCAGTTTTGTGCGAGGTAATAAGTATGGATCTATTTTCATTTTTCTGCATGTAGACATCCAGTTGGACCAGCACCATTTGTTGAAGATGCTATCTTTTTTCCATTGTATGGTTTTGGCATCTTTGTCAAAAATCAGGTGTCCGTAAGTGTGTGGGTTTATTTCTGGGTCTTCTGTTCGATTCCATTGATCCACCATTCTGTTTCTATGAAACTCTACCAGGGAAATCCTACAGCTGATAAACACCTTCAGCAAAGTGGCCGGATACAAAATTAACTCAAAAAAATCAGTAGCACTCCTGTATACAAAAGAAAAAAGGGCTGAGAAAGAAATTAGAGAAACAACACCATTCACAATAGCCACAAATGACATAAAGTACCTTGGTGTAACCCTAACCGAGCAAGTCAAAGACTTGTATGAAAAAAATTTCAAGTCTCTGAAGAAAGAATTAGAGGAAGATATGAGAAGATGGAAAGATCTCCCATGCTCATGGCTTGGCAGGTTTAACATGGTAAAAATGGCCATCTTACCAAAAGCAATCTACAGATTTAATGCAATTCCCATCGAATTGGCAACACAATTCTTTACAGACCTGGAAAGAAAAATTCTCAAATTCGTATGGAATAACAAGAAACCGAGAATTGCTAAAACAATGCTCTACAATAAAAGATCTTCTGGAGGTATCTCCATCCCTGATCTCAAGCTGTACTATAGAGCAACAGTTATAAAAACTCCCTGGTAGAGTTTTTGGGGTCACTCATGTATACTATCATACCATCTGCAAATAGTGATAATTTGACTTCTTCCTTTCCCATCTGTATCCCCTTGATCTCCTTCAACTGTCTTATTGCTCTAGCAAGGACTTCCAGCACTATGTTGAAGAGATATGGAGAGAGTGGGCAGCCTTGTCTTGTCCCTGATTTCAGTGGGATTGATTTAAGTTTCTCTCCATTGAGTTTGATGTTGGCTATAGGCTTGCTGTATATCGCCTTTACTATGTTTAGGTATGTGCCTTGTATCCCTGATCTCTCCAGTACTTTAAACATGAATGGATGTTGGATTTTGTCAAATGCTTTTTCAGCATCTAGGGAGATTATCATGTGTTTTTTTTTTCTTTCAGTTTGTTAATATGGTGGATCACATTGATGGATTTCCATATATTGAACCACACCTGCATACCTGGGATGAAGCCTACTTGGTCATAGTGGATAATATCTTTGCGGTGTTCTTGGATTCGGTTCGCAAGTATTTTGTTAAGTATTTTTGCATCAATGTTCATAAGGGAGATTGGCCTGAAATTCTCTTTCTTTGTTGAGTCTTTGTGAGGTTTAGGTACCAAGGTGATTGTGGCTTCATAGAATGAGTTTGGTAATGTTCCTTCTGTTTCTATTTTGTGGAATAGTTTGAAGAGAATTAGAGTTAGCTCTTCTTTGAAGGTCTGGTAGAATTCTGCGCTGAAACCATCTGGTCCTGGGCTTTTTTTGGATGGGAGACTTTTGATGACTGCTTCTATTTCTTTGGTGGATATAGGACTATTTAAAACAACCTTGAGATTTCACCTTACACCCATCAGAATGGCCAAGATGAAAAACTCAAGGGACAACACATGCTGGAGAGGTTGTGGAGAAAGGGGAACCCTTCTCCACTGCTGGTGGGAATGTAAACTTGTACAACTACTCTGGAAATCAATCTGGGGCTTTCTCAGACAACTAGGAATAGCGCTTCCTCAAGATCCAGCCATACCACTCCTAGGCATATACCCAAAAGAGGCACAAGTACACAAAAAGGACATTTGCTCAACCATGTTTGTAGAAGCTTTATTTGTAATAGCCAGAAGCTGGAAACAGCCCTGATGCCCCTCAACTGAAGAATGGATGCAGAAACTGTGGTACATGTATACAATGGAGTATTACTCAGCAATGAAAAATAAGGAAATCATGAAATTTGCAGGTATATGGTGGGACCTGGGAAGGATCATCCTGAGTGAGTTGTCCCAGAAGCAAAAAGACACGCATGGTATCTACTCACTCATATAAACATACAACATAGAATAAACCCACTAAAATCTGTACATCTAAACAAACTAAGCAAAAGAGAGGACCCTAACTAAAATGTTCAATCCCCATCCTGAAAGGCAAAGAGGATGGACATCAGAAGAAAAAGAAAATAGGAAACAACCTCGGAACCTGCTACAGAGGGCCTCTGAAAGCCAGAAGAAAACAGGAAACAACCTTGGAACCTGCCACAGAGGGCCTCTGAAAGCTTCTGCAGTATAGACTGTCAAAGCAGATGCTGAGCCTGATGGCCAACTGATTGGCAGAGTGAATGGAATTTTATGTAAGAAGTGGGAAATAGTAAGAGCTGAGGGGATGGGAACTCCACAAGCAGATCAACAGAACCAGATAATTTGAACATAGGGAACTTGCCAGAGAGTCATACTCCAACCAAGGACTATTCGTGGAGATAACCTAGAACTCCTGCACCGATGTAGCTCATGGCAGTTCAGTGTCCAAGTGGGTTACATAGTAATGGGAAGAGGGACTGCCTCTGACATAATCTGATTGGCCTGCTCGTTGATCACCTCCCCCTGAGGGGGGAGCAGCCTTACCAGGCCATGGTAGAGGACAATGCAGCCAATTTTGATGAGAACTGATAGACTAAGATCAGAAAGGAGAGGAGAACCTCCCCTATCAGTGGACTTGGGGAGTGGCATGCATGCAGAAAGGGGAGGGAGGCTGGGATCGGGAGGGGAGGAGGGAGGGCCTTATGGGGGGATACAAAATGAATAAAGTGTAATTAATAAAAAATTTTAAAAAAGATAAATTGGAAAGGAACTCAGAGAATGTAACAATTGTGAGACACTCAAAAAAAAGAATGCATGAATTTTCTGCAATTATGATTGTATTATTTTCATCATTACATTTGTCTTGTAAAAAAAAAAAACAAGTGAAAGGTATCTAACCTCTATTTAATCAGAAACTGATCTTATAAAAGCAAATTAAATTATATTGACTAATATTTAATTTTAGGAGTATATCTTACTATTTCTATTTCTGTTCTTGTTATCATTTACCAGATATTAGGGTAATAACTCTTTATTACATAATTAGTTTCTCAAACACTTCCTTTTGAAGTGGACTTTTACCATCATTATTTTATCAAAAAGAAAGCTGAGGGCTACAGATGTCAAGTAGTTTGCAATTAGTCATACAGAGCTTCATGATCCTGATGCATAGATTCCAAGATCCATAGTCTTATGTGGTTCCTATACACTGACTTCGCTTTGGAATCCACACATTTTTCATCTCAGTGCCTCCCTCTAAGTTTTTCCCTACATAAATCTGTGACTTGAAAAAGCAAAAACTTTACTTATATCCAACAATAAACCGTGATTTTAAATTGTGATATAGAATCTCAAATATTAACTGTTAAAACATGAAGCTTTCATTATTAATCATCTATATGGAGAAAAGTTCACATTCCAATAAATTAAACTGTGTCAATATTACTTCTCAAAATTCAACTTATGCAAAATGATACATATAGCAGAGACAGGACAGGCTTACCCTAACCTGACGAAGCTTATATTAAAAGTTCATGTAAAGAACACTTGCATTTTTATGTTAATAATATTTATATTTTTTCTTGAGGATCCTTCACTTGTATACATTTAATAACATGAAATGCAAATATACCCAACACTGTTCAGTAGTTAGAAGTGTGCTTCTATGTTCAGTCTAGCAGATAAATCTTGTTTCCACATTTTAACTACTGTGCCTTCCAGTGTGTTACTGACTTTCTTGTGCCTCCATTTCTCTCTCTTTTATTTATCTGTTTTCTTTTTATTTTTATGGCTTTCTTTTTTTAACTTTAATTTTTTACAGTTTATTCATTATATATCCCTATTGAAGCCCTCTCCCCCAACTCTCCTCAACCCCAATCTCCCTCCTTCTTCCCCCTCCATCCCCTTCCCATAGTCCACTGAAAGGGGGAGTTCTCCTCTTCTGCCATCTGCCCATAGCTTATCAAGTCTCATCAGGACTGACTGGATCCTCTTCCTCTATGGCCTGGTAAGGCTGCATCACCAGGGGCAAGTGAACAAAGAGCAGGCAACTAAGTTCATGACAGAGGCAGCTCCTGCTCCCCTTACTCTAGAACCCACATGGAGACTGAGCTGCTATTGGCTACAACTGTGCAGGAAGTCTAGGTCCTCTCCAGGCATGGTCCTTGGATGGTGCATCAATCTCTGCAGGACCACCTGAGTTCAGATTTTTTAGCTTTGTTAATCTCCTTTTGGGGCTTCATTACAGTCCATTTTTCTCTTATGAATCATGGCTGTTATGATAGAAAGACAGAACTAAACCCATGAGGTGATAAATAACATAAACTTCTATAAGATGATTTATTATTGTAACACATATGTACAAACTGGTGCTGTATATAATAAAAGAAATTCAGTTAGCTGACCCTTTTGCTACTTTGCTTAGGAAGTACATTGTTATTACCAGGCAATCACCTTCTGAAAAACTCTTTTGTTCTCAGACCTTGTATGGAAATGTATTCTGATTCCAACTTCCTGACGTGTATTACTGATAGACTTAGTTGTCTCTAATAACTTGAATCTAGTTGCTGGTTCTTAGACAAGAGTTACTGTGGGCTCCCTGTCATTAAAAAAAAAAATCACTGATAGTCTGCAGGGCAGAGCCTTTCAGAGGCCCTCTGTGGCAAGTTCCTAGGTTGTTTCCTGTTTTCTTCTTCTTCTGATGTCCATCTTCTTTGCCTTTTGGGATGGGGATTGAGCATTTTAGTCAAGGTCCTCTCTCTTAATTAGTTTCTTTAGATGTACAGATTTACTAGGTTTATCCTGTTATATGTCTATATGAGTGAGTATATACCATGTGTGTCTTTCTGCTTCTGGAACAGCTCACTCAGGATGATCCTTTCCAGGTCCCACCATTTACCTGCAAATTTTATGATTTCCTTATTTTTCATTGCAGAGTAATACTCCATTGTGTAGATATACCACAATTTCTGCATCCATTCTTCAGTTGAGGAGCATCTGGGTTGTTTCCAGCTTCTGGCTATTACAAATAAGGTTGCTACAAACATGGTTGAGCAAATGTCCTTATTGTGTATTTGAGCCTCTTTTTGATATATGCCTAGGAGTGGTATGGCTGGATCTTGAGGAAGCGCTATTCCTAGTTGTCTGAGAAAGAGCCAGATTGATTTTCAGAGTGGTTTTACAAGTTTACATTCCCACCAGCAGTGGAGAAGGGTTCTGATAGAAGCCACAGCCCGAATCAGCATTGTGTGTACACGGTGAGAATGCACTTGTATGATTCAAATGTGATGAGTACTTCTTACAGAGTGATTAGGAAACCTTTGAAAAGATCTGTGAGTCTTTTAAAGACTCTAAGAGATTCCACCATTATTCCTTTCAGGTTTAAATTTTGGTAACACAAGAAAATTCACTTTTCACATGCACGATTCCATAGAAGTGTTAATTATGAAAAGGACACCAACAGATATGCAAAACTGGACAGAGAAAATAATATGAAGGAATCAGCCATTCATAAAGAATTACAGGCAACTGAGGAAAGCTGGGAGCAGGAATATTCTTCCCCACAGAAGAACACACAAAATAGTTGTTCAGTACCAAATAGTCAGCCCTATTTGTTCATACAGACAAGTAACATCACACAACTAAATAGCTTGTATTTGGGGACACACACATATTTGGGGATATATATTTGTGTGTGTGTGTGTATATGTGTGTGCATTCAGTAAAAATCAATTAAAAGAAGAGCTTGGATGGGAATGTAGGAAAGTTTGGAGGGAGGAAAGGGAAAGAAAAATTGTTTTAGAAAAAAAGTAAGAAAAGAAAGAAGAAAGGAAGAAAGAAAAGAAAGCACCCCAAGCAATTAAAATTAGTGAAATAAAACTTTTTCCATGGAACCACAGTTAAGAATGCAACCCAGCAACTGAAAGAGAGTATAATGCACTATTAGAAGGTGAGTTTTCATCCTTTTTTCTTAATAAAATCTTCATTAACACACATTATTTTTTTAACAGCTGATTTGGAGGCTGGAGAGCACAATGGCTACTCTTAGAGTACCTGGATTCAGTTTTTAACTCCCAGGTAGTGTCTCACAACCATCTCTAATTCCAGTCCCTGAAGATCTCTTGCCCTATTCTGGTCTCTGTAGGTAGTGCATACATGTGATATACAGCTATATATGCAGGCAATATTTGTTCACATAAAATAAAAACAAAAAATTTGTTAGAATTGTCTTACTAATCTTTTAATAAGTCTCTCATGATTTAATACAATGTATTTTGATCATATTGTTCTTCACTCCTACCCCTTTCTCTTTGTAGACCTGCCCTTTTTCACCTCCTCACCACTTCATCCTCACTTCATATTTATAGGTTTTTAGAAGACATTACATCACAGAAGATGTAGAGCCATCTGGCTCTTGCAATCTTTTATTTTCCATTATAGCATGGGTTCCCTTCAGCTTAAACTACTGGTTTTAAAGTGTGACTACTTAGTGCTCTCTCATTCAGACTAGTAGTTGTTAATATTTTCATCTCCAGAGTTCCTATTTTTCCATTTTATTATCTTCACGGAGTAAATAAGATATTAACAAGAATTTCAGCAAACTTTTTTTTTTTGGACGTATTAGAAAAAAATATTCAGGACAACTAAATCAAGTACACCCTCTATAAAGAAGATATTGAGTTCTATTTAGGAGAAAAATCACATATTTATCTAAGAACCAAGAATCAAAGAACCCAGTGTTTAGATTTAGTGAAATAAACACATTCGCAAAATTAAGCTTCAGAGGCTAAGATGAAAGCATGTCTGTTACGAACAATAAAGAAGTCACAAACACTTTGATGTCTAAAAGATGTTAATTGTAGATAATACTACCCATTAGTTAAAGCACTTAGCAAAGACTGCGGTAATGTGGAGAACTGGTTGTTATACGGTATGTGACTGTATAAATTGAAGTGACATTTGTAACTGTCATAGTGACTATGGTAATGGTGCTTTAGATTTGTGTAGCACTTTACAATTTTAAAAGAACATAGATATACAAGATTTTCTTTAAACTTCAATTATAAAGAGTGAAGTAAGCAGCAGAGGAATCATAATTTGCATTTAAGTAGACAATATTAGAAATCAAAGCAGGAAAGCAGTTTCTATAAGTATATTTAATTCATGAAGCTAATATCAGCATACAGCTTCTGAAGTTGGTGGCTCTTTAAAAGCTTGTAGTTCAGGCCTCACTTTTAAATATTAGGAATCTGAGGCTCAGAGAAGGCTTACTTTTGCTGGAAGAATATAATAGCTGCTGTCAAAGAAAGGACCTGGAACTTTATATATCCATAGTTTCTTCAAACTCTGCTCCTCCCTTTAAGGTGTTGAGAAGAAAGAGAAAGGATGATTAAGTAAGTTGAAGTAGGTTATAGGATATGACAGGAAAGTCCAGAATTACTGTTAATATTGAATGAGAAAGAATTTAACTCAGACATTTGAAATAATAGTGACTCTTCCAGTGGGATAAATGATGAAGTTTTGAGCACTTTAAATCAGAAATATAAGTCCCATAGGAGAGGAGCAACATGACACCAGCAATGTGAAATGATATATTAAGACAGTCCAGAAGATTAAAAGTGCTAAATATGTATGAATTGTCTAATGACTGAAGAAAGACAAGGAAGTCTATAAATAGTCAAAGGGCACAAAAACTATATAAGTTGCATAAATATTTTTAAAAAGGGTAATAATATTAGCATTAATGCTACCCTATGAGGACAAGTAAAAATAAAAATTGAATATAAGAAAATAGTAAGAGTTAAATGTTTTATTTTGCAGATTAATCTTGGGTTAGGGACAGAGTCTATAATATGGGGCATTTAAATTTTTATTGAATACAAATACATATTAATAACACAAAAAGCTTTGTCCCACAAGCCCTTGTAGCTATTTTCCATATTCAATTTTTACAAATTAGAACCACACATTATTATTTTCCTTTGCATTCATTATAAAGACCTGAAACTTTGGGCTTATATGTAGAAAAAGCAATGGGCTCTCAGGGTCCTGACGGACTGTTCAGTGCAAGTCACCAGCACTAAATCAAATGAAATGATGTTATAAACTTAATCTTGAACAAATGAGATAATTAAACAAAGTCTCATGGGATAAATAGATGTGTATGATTTACTGTTTCCAGCCTACTTGTTCTCATATAAAGAATGGGATTGTTCTAATTCTTATACCAGCAAGTATAAAAAGAAATACATTAGCAGTGAGGCATGGTGAAACATGCCTATAATCCCTCAACTCAGAATGCAATGGCAAAATTTCAATTTTGAAGCAAATCTGTGCTACCTAGGAAAATTCTGCATCCTGTCAATAAAAGCTCTTTGCTGAGGTATAATTATAATACTGCTGAGGGATAATACTATTGTACAGTTTTTGGGTTTTTTTTTTTTTTTTTGCATATGTAATCAAGATTGTTAGCTTGATTTCCAAATTTCGACCTTTGCCATACATATTAGTACTTGAGGTGCCTGTCTGGCTTTGACTACCTTTCTTTGGTTCAATCCTTATGGCTTTCTGTGTCCTGCTTACTTGCGAAGTAATTATTTAGCTTTATTTTGACATGTTGATATCCTGAGTGTGGAAATTAAAATAATAGCACTGGGAAATGACAGTATACCTGCTAATGAAAGGAAAAGATTTCTTGGTGTTCCTACCTATGATCACCTCTGAAAGTTCCTCCATGGCTTGTCCAAACAAGAATTCTGACTGCTGTTTTTACATGAGGCCAGTGATTATCTCCCTCACAACATGCACCTAAGAAGCATCTGTTATAAATTTAGTGTTCACCAAGCATTTAATGAACACGTGAATCCCATTCATTGAAACCCACTAATTTGTCCATTCTAAATGTGAATAAATATTTGATGAATACCAGCCTGCTTGGTAGGTGGAATCTCAGGAATCCTATCATCTAAATCTTAAAATCCCAAAGGATATGTTTTCAGCTCTATATGCACACCATTGGAGAGGTCAAGATTAGACTTTAACCTGGACTTTTTAATCTTTTTAAGTGGCATTATTTCCAAGAAGTTCTAGTAGATGCCTCAATTCACTGTATTGGAATTATTAAGGCTTTGACACTAGTTTTCATAAAACCTTTGTTCTACACAAAGTAACTTGGGTGTAATGCCATCAAAATTCTCTGTGGTTTACTACCACAGAGTTTACCATCTTCTACTCCTTTCAATAAATACTCCTGGGATGCTACCATATTTCCCACCATAGGCCATGACACCTATACTTTTATATTGCTTTTGCTTTTGAGTCACTTTTTTTCCCTTTCATTTCCTCTGAAATCCCATTTGTTCTTTAAAAAAAATAAATTTAGGTTTTCACTGAGGACTGTAGTTGTCATCACATTCATTAAAAAATGTATAGCATGGAAAACAACTGAAGATAACTAGCTGTAGCCAGAGACAGTGTACTGGGATAATGAAAAGCAATTTTGCAGTTTCCCCATGCTCTGTTAGTTGTGTTTGTCATAAATGAGTTGTGAGATTCAGAATGAATGATCCATATCATATTGACTGTCCTTTTTTATTGCTGACAACTGAAGGTGACTGAGAAGCAGGACTCATGTTAGATGGTGTCTAATTGGAAACCTTCTATCATTAATGTCTAATGTTGACATGTATTACTTGATGAAATTAGAATCAAAATGGAATGGATTTTATTACAATGGCCTTGTTGAATTCTCTTCTATTTCAGTGTTGTTTTTTTTTCCTCTGTATACTTAGATGGAGTGCAACAGACCCGAATTTTGAGTAAGTCAAGCCTGTGCACAAGCAAAGCAAAAATAGTAGCACAGTAAAGAAAACTGAAAACATATGGACTTTTATGCCACATATGTTAGAAAATGTTTTAGGTACTGTTGTCCACACCAGAGGGCCAGAGAGACTTCTGAGAGGTCACTTTGGCTCCAGGTCTTCTGTCCTTAAGCCGGACCAGACAGCTATAATCTCCCTTCTTCATTCCTTTCCTCCCTCCCATCCTCCTTTCTTTCCTTCTCCCTTCCTGTGTGTCTCTTTCTTTCCTTGACTTTGTGAGTTAGAGCACAGATGTTGATTTTAACTATCCATATTATATAAGTATTACTCAACCATTTCATAAATGTAGAAGATGTTTTCAAAAACAGTAATTAAAATGTAGATGTTCAAAATTTTTACTTCCTATATATCACAAACCACCATGTACAAATTGGTTTGTTTCTTAAACCTTGTGAAAATTATTAAATGTTTTAAAAACTTATTTTTCCCTTTTCAGAAATGGTAAAGATTAACAAGGAAGAACTGGATTAAAAAAACATTATTTCATCACTCAAATACATTTTTCTTTTGAAAATTCTATCTTAAATAAAGCTACAAATGGACTATGAGATTTTCCAACAATATATTGGCCTAGAAAATATACATTTTGTTTACTTTCAGAAGATGAGGTTATTATTATTATACAGTTTGATTCCTCATGAAAATATGCATTTTTTCCTACTGTGACTCTGTTAAGCCTGCAATGCTATGGGCTAAGAGAATAAGGGTGAAGAGAACAAAGACAATGAACCTATTCTTCACAAAACAGCGATAGTGAGATAGGTAAATTTAGGCCCTAGGCTTTTCACCTTCTTTTGTTAATATCTTATCCTCCATTCATCTGCTTACATCTTCTAACTGAGGTAATAGATAATTATCCTTAATTTTTAGTATTTCCTTTGATCTATTAAAAATACACTCACATATTTATTTTAATCATAATTTAAACTTCTAACATAGACCACCACAGAATATAAATGGTAGTACTATACAATGCATTGTCATCATAAGAACATTTGGAAGTAAATTCAATAATTCATTATTCTCTCATATATAGAATTTTGTCTTCAGTGTTATTATTATATTTTTGTCACCCATGAGTTTCAGCTAATCATAAAGTATTAGAGTTGTAAGGAACCTTGAAATTCTCTATTATATTCATCATTTTTCATATAAGGAAATGGAAGCCTAGAGAATTAAACTGATACCAAGATCAGTTAGAGTCAATAACTGTATCTGCTCTGGAATTCCAATTCTAATACCAAATATAACATTCGTTCAACCAGGGCACACTACCAATTTCACCTTGAACTGTCCTAGTTCCCAAATGCTTCACTCAGCTTCAGAAAAAGAATTTATCTCAGACAGAATGATGATCTGGGGAAAAACTGGCTGAGTAGCCAACAATGTGTTAACACAAAGCCTACAGTATCACACCTCAAATTCAAAATGTCTATTGTTGTTAATAAGGGTAATATGGTACTTAGATGTTAATAAATGATATGGTATCTATATGGTACTACAAAGACAAACCCATGAAAGAACAATTTGAGAAATGTCCTATGCTATGTAAAGATATCAACATATTTTCTTGATGTTACATTTCCACACTGATACAACAGCTACTGACAAATATCCTGAGGATGTTCTTTAGAAACAGCAATTAGTAACTGCTTTGATACACTGCTAGGTAGTCTTTACCTTTCGCAGAGTGCAGGGAATCATATGAAAAAAGGGGGAGTTAGTATGATGTGGAGAGGATAGGAGCTCCACAAGGACCAAATATATCTGGGCACAGGGGTCTTTTCTGAGACTGATACTCCACCAAGGACCATGTGTGGCTATAACCTAGAAGCTCAGATGTAGCCCATGATAGCTCAGTAACCAATTGGTTTTTCCCTAAGGGGAACAGGGACTATTTCTGACAGGAACTCAATGGCAGGCTCTTTGACCTCCCCAACCCCCAAGAAAGGAACAGTCCTGCTAGGCCACAGAGGAGGACTTTGCAGCTAGTCCTGAACACACCTGATAAAACAGGGTCAGATGAGAGGGGAGGAAGTCTTTCCCAATCAGTGGACTAGGAAAGTGGCAGGGAGGAGAGAAGGGAGGGAAGATGGGCTTGGGAGGGAACGAGGGAGCAGGATACAGCTGGGATACAGAGTCAATAAAATGCAACTAATAATAAAAAGAAAGAAAGAAACAGCAATTAAACAGTGTTGGAAAGCTCCTGTGGGCTGGGATGCTAAAATGGTTCAGCCACTAAAGGCTAGACTCACAACAAAAAATGTAAGAGAGTTTTTGTGGACAATTGTTTAAAAAAAATAACAAGTAAGAAAAATAATACAGATCCCACTTTAAAACTGAACAACTGTCTTGATATAAAAGAACTTATATTAACTAGATATGGTGGGGCCTTAGGAGAATCTGTTTTTAAAGAATGTACTTGCATGTGGTAATTTGTTTATACCACACATAGGGCTGGAAAGAATACCATTCAACCAATCAAGCAGATGTTTAGGCTACTCACTGCCAAACATCTGGGAAATGAGTGAGATCATTTCCTTTTCACTGGGAAGTTTGGCTTCAGTGACCTGAGATGTAATCACAGCTATGAGAACATGGCATGAAATGATAAATGTCGTTATTCTTCATGATTCCTAGGATGGAACATTTTTCAGGTCTGTTTAAGTCAGTTAAAACATCATTTAAGTTTTAAATTTGTTGACTTGTTCTTAGACAGCCTGGTGCAAACACCCTACTTCATGAAGAACAGAGACACTGAGGTAAAATGAATTCCTTATCGTCATTCCTGAATAGAAGAACATTGTCAGAAAATTACAGTAGTTTCCTCCCAAGTGTCATCAAGTGACCTCAGTATTCTTACAGTGCTAGTGGGATGTATTATTGGCAGTGGCCATGGAATTATTTAATAGCTATAGAACATGACTCCGTTTTGAAATGTAATTCATCAGACAAAATGAAATCAATTAGAGGGTACTCTCTCAACTACAATGAATAGAAGAAGAAAGTTGAAAATTGCAACAAAATGCATGTGAAGATCACTTAATGAAAAATTTGCCTTTGACTCCTTTACAATACATCAGTATTTGCAAGAGTTGGAGAAGAATGTCAACATTTTTCTTTTCTTTTTTTCTATTTTTCAGTCCTAGTCAAAAGTTAGGTAGAAAAAAAAAACATAAACTGAGGACTTGTAAAGGGAAGGAAAATAAAGGACTTTTGTCTTGTACATTGGGAACAAAAAGTCATTTGTGATTTGTTGTGGTATCACAAAAATTTTTACAGGAGTGGAGAAAAAGGACCTCCCTTAGCCACCATCCCACACTCAGGGTGAGGTAGGATCTTATCAGATAAAGTGTCTTTCTAAAAACAAACATGTCAGTGTCTTTCATCTCTGCTTACAATCATAACACTGGCAATACCTTACAGGCAATCAGCACTCTAGTTTTCAGAGTGCTTTTATAAGTGAGTCTTTGGTCCTTGTTCTTTACTAAGTATAATTTAAAGGAAATGGAAATATGAACATCAAACATTTACTCAATGCCTATTCCTGTCCAAATGTGCTGTCAAACATTATTTGGTGCTATTTTTTTCATATACACAAATGGAAGTGTACAACATTTTAGTTCCCTTTTAACTGAGAAAAAGATGGAATTCAGAGATGTTAAATAATCTACCCAGGCATCTTCATTTAGTATATTCCTAGCAATAGCCCACTCTTGCCTTACAGTGGGTCTCAAATGACTTGGTAGACTAGTAACAGCCAGTTTCTCAAAAATATTCACTCAGTCAGTTACTGAAAAGTTGTAGAACCACTATGTACTCAGGAATGGATGCTAAACTGAGAAATAAAAATACCCCTCAAAAATCTGATTACATTAAGCAAAGTAATGAATGATTTGTGTACAACAATACAAATTAGGTTTAATACTTGAATTTTACAAGTTAGTCTACTATACACAGAATAATAGAATATAAATACTTTAAGTGGTTTATACATATAATAATTATAATAAATATTTGCTACATAAGATTTAACAAAAAGTGAGTTAGATTTGAAGAGGGGTAAATTATTGTTTTGAAGCTTTGTCCCAACTTGGCAGACTTTATAGGATGAAATTGGAGGAGGATGATTGTAGGTCATTGTTTTGTGAAATATTTTTCTTGGGGAGAGGCAAAACAGATACAGACAAACACACACACATACATATATAAAACAAGCACACCATATATACAAATACATAAACACATCACACACAAACTAATAAACATACACAAAACAAACACCACACACACACATGCATGTATACACAGATTCAGAAAACAAAAACACATGGTAAACACCCACATTATAAACATGCCATACATATACATACATACCACACATGTTCAGATACAGCAATACACATAACACAAATGTACAGACATACACAAAATTCAAATGTACAGACAAGAAATACATTCATACTATACATACATAGATATACATACCACACACACTATACACACACATACTGAACCTATACCATCCACCACACACCCCGACACACATACACCACAAATGTAAGCACAAACCTCACATACATACAGAACACACACAACACAATCATGTACACACATTCACAAAGAGACACTACACAAACACACACACAATTACATATATACCATACATGCACTCATGCCACATACACACTACACGCAAGCACACACTATGTACATATTACACCTCACACTCACACATATTCACACAACTACTTATGCCAGAAACAAAACCCAAAAGAGACAAAAATGTGCAACTTGGAGAAAATTCCAAGTGCAAGTCATCTTCTGCACTGGCTTGCTTTCAAGTCCTGAGAGGGACTCAGCTACAGTTGTCCAGCGTGGTATTCCAGTCAGAAATACACTGTTTATGGATTTTCTTCTCATGTCTGTTGTACATCCTTCTGTCATCTTGCTTCTTGAAATTCGCTACTCTGTAAGCTGGGGGATGAGTCTTCATTTGACATAAGTAAAACTAAAAGTTAAAAGAAAACTATCAGTATGTGCTAATAAAGGTTAGTGAGAGTTATTGACCTTGATTAAAAAACAAAAAACCAAAAACCTACTTTATTTATGTTCATTAAAAGCTTCTATCTCCCTTCTTTCCAACCCCCCAAAAACTGGTAGGAGGGAAAGAAGGTTAGTCGGTCCAGTGGGTAGAGCTCTCTCTGCTTCTTCCCACTGGAAAGGGTCATAGGATTCTTTTGGGGGCAATAGTAATATCAGTCGTCCAGAAATCCACAAGTCTAGGTAACTGGCAAATCAGCAAACAGCAAATGCAGCAGCAAGACAAACCAGCAGCAAGCAGTCCTCCTCCAAGCAGCCACACCTTCTTCCCCCAGTTTACAGAGTAGCGAATTTCAAGAAGCAAGATAAAAAAAAAAAAAAAAAAAAAAAAAGCCCACAGTGCCTCAATCCTCCACAAAGAACTACATACAATGAGGAAAGTTTGAGAAATATTCTTCTTTAAGGGAGAGCATATCAATTGGTTATACAATACCAAATTATCAGTCTTGAAAACATATAAGTAACATTAAACAGAGTTATATTTAGGAATATCTATATAAGTAAATATATATGTGCATGCAATAACAATTTAAGGGAAAAAGGTCATGAATTTTAGAGAGAGCAATAGATGTACATGGGAGGCTTTAGGGAGAAAAAGGAAGGAATAAATATCATACTCAAGATATAAAAAGCAAAAAACATGCCAGAATAAAGAAAGTAACTGTATATATCCATTTCTTGGGTAACTGCTGATAAACATAGTATATTTTTAGTTTCCATTTCACCTTAGTTATATACAACAGAATAAATAATAACATGTTGGTAAAGTTGTGGAAAAAAAGAAGACCCTTAATCTCTCTTAGTGGCAATTTAAATGATTAGAGCCTATATGAGAAACAGCATGGAAAGTTATTTATCAAAATAAAATTGGGCTACCTTATGATTCAGGGTATATATTTGCAGGTAATTAAGCCAACATACAGACTATTTTGAATAATTCAAAATAGTCTAGATGTAGATTTAGTCTTATCAAAAGAAAGTGGACAAAGAAAATTTTCTGTGTATACACAATGGATTACTATTCATCTATTATGAAGGATGAAAATATTCTGACAATTGCAGGAAAATGGATGGAACCAAAAAATTGAAAGACACCACCACATAAGCCAGATAATCTTGTGTATGTGGAAAGTTTTTTTTTTTTTAAAGGAAAAGTAAAAAGAATGTCCTGTAAGTAGATCATGAGAGTGTGAAGATGAGGTTATGAGAGATAGAGGAAAGTGGCCCGAGGGAAGAGAGAGTGGAAACGGTGAGTGAACACTGTATTAATAATGTACAGAAATGTCACAGTGACTCTCTGTTGTGAATGTTTTGGTTTATGATATGTAAGCGTGTTTTTGTTAAAATTCCAAATTGGGGAGATTAGTTTGTCTACACCTGTTAAGTGTCTCATGGCTACCCTGGTCTGCTGATCAGTCTCTAAAAGGCAAGGTAAGAAGTCAATGAATATATTTACTTGTGACATTAATGGATATTCTGTTGTCTATGATGATCCTGATATTCCAAGAACATAAATATCATACCACCCAAGAGATGAAAACAAAATTCATGGGATGACTGCAAGGCATAAATATTTATTGAGATAGCATCAGATGCTTTCATGTTTATCTTCTAGGAGACCACATAACATGATGCAAACAGAACAGGGCATGAGTATCAGTTCCAGTGTGCCCAAGTTCTCCTGAGAAAACGGAAGATTGGTTCCAGTGGTCTCTAAGATAATTAGAGGTGTAGGCTTCTGATTTCTGATGTCTCATAGGTCACTATAGGACCAAAAAGTCTATACTTCTATGAACCTAGAGGTTACCTTACATCATACTTTTAATTTCTGTATCTGAGGTTTTTCAGCTTCATAGAATCAAAGGTGGAAACAAGGTTATATTATGTGTGGTTACCTTGGCGCTTAGTGTGCAGCCCTATGATTCTTTAGGCACATAGCCAAAGCAGGATCACTTCTGCAACTCATTTTTACTGCTCAAGTTTTACCACTCCCCATAGCTGAATATTATTCAGATATTCCCTTAGGAAGAGTCACAGAAAGCACAATTTTTCAATAGGCTCAAAAGAAGAAGTCAAAATGAGCCCCCATCAATAGATGCATAAAGTATGAAAAAAAATACAAAAACCATCACCCTTGGGTGACAGAACCATAACCCATCATCAATGGACATACTTATATATAATAAAATAAAAAACTACAGAGGTAGCTAAAATATCCAGGAAACAATGCAGTCTTACTACTTAAAAGGATTATTTATCATATAAAAAAGTCAAAGAAACAGATGAATAAGAATTAAAGAATTTTCTCTAAGACCATGACAAGTCAGTATACAGTGTGAACAAAATGGTAAATTGAAGATTAAAGCCAAAAACAGGGAGTAAAAATTTAGCCAGAAGTTTGAAATATTGGCAAACAAACAGGAGCTGGGTATGGTGGTGCACGCCTTTAATCCCAGCACTCAGGGAGGCAGAAGCAGGCAGATCTGTGTGAGTTCAAGGCCAGTGTGGTCTACAAAGCAAGTCTAGGACACCCAAAGCTATACAGAGAAATCCTGTCTCAAAACAACAACAGAAAAAGAAAAACAAACAGAAACACTTGAAATTAAGGAGATGGTCAATCATATAAAAATATAATAGACACCATAATTAATAAACAAGAACATGCAGAGAGCAGATTTTAAATAGAGAGAGAACAAGCTCAAGACAGTCATACAACAGATATATATTAGAAAAACAACTGAGGATAATGGGCATTATTTCCAAAAAGTCAGAGATACATTCAAAAGTCAAAACCTGAAAACTTGTGGTTTGAAAAATGATCTGAGGTAGTATTAAATTAAACAGAGAAACTATTCCATGAAATTCTAGCAAAAAAATTCCAAATTTTACAAGAAGTAGGCATCCAAACAACTACAGAAGCGATAGTAGATCTAAGCAGTATAGAACCTATACTGAATTTCAAATAGACATGATCTCTCCACAAACAAGTGGATAAATAATCCTAAAAGTAACATGAGGGAAATGTCAGCTCACAGAAAAGTCAGGAATATCAACATCACCTCAAAAATAACTAAAGTCATAGATGTGTACAATAAAATATTTCAAGCTACTAATGAAAACACTGTGAAACAAGAATGTTATACCTCATAAAGGTATCTTTCAAAATGGATGGGAAAATAAGTGTATTGCAAATGAAACTCTAGTTAAAACAATTCATGAATTTCAAACCACCAATGCAGAAAGTTTTTAGTGGACTATTTGCAGGGAAGAAGATGATAAGTAGACTTATTCATGTAAATACATGAATGGTACACTTTATGAAAACGATAAGTAAATAAGCTAGATTCTGGAAAGAAAAAAGCATGTCTGATAAATCAATTCAGAAAACCTTCAGCACTAATAGGAGAGAAGAAAAAGGAACTCCAACAATCCAGCAAATTAGAACATCACCTACCAAATTTATAGACAATAGAAAACTACTCTTTAAAATAACTTCACATGTAAATGACTTCAACTTACCACTACAAGTATACAGAGTAATAAAATGTATTAAATATATATGCTATTTCTAGAAAGGTACCCCACAAAATTAGTATCAACAGATGTAAAACAAACTGCCAAGCAAACAGGAAATATATCTATCCTTATATCATAAAAAGTAAACTCAAAAATCAATCTAAGAAGATAAAAAGAAACTATATTAATACAAGGAACAATTCATCAAGAAAGTATTAAATATTGTAAATTCTTATGTACCATATATTGGCACTCTTAAATTCATAAAACATATACATGCACTAATAAACATAAAAGACTGCATAGGTATAGACCCAGAAATGTGGAGAATTTCAACACTCTACTTTTATATATTAGATATCTTTTCCAAACTGAGAAGAAGAAGAAGAAGAAGAAGAAGAAGAAGAAGAAGAAGAAGAAG
>NW_026585686.1:14473927-14584477 GCF_907164565.1 Psammomys obesus
AGAAGAAGAAGAAGAAGAAGAAGAAGAAGAAGAAGAAGAAGAAGAAGAAGAAGAAGAAGAAGACAAGTAAATGAGTACCAGAGCTAAAATATAATATGTATGTGTTAAGCTAAAATATAATATGTATGTGTTAATTTAACACACACACTTACACACACACATATATTCCACCCAATAGAGAGGAAGTACATATTTTTCTCATTAGCACATAAAACCTTATTAATATCAATACTGTCAAGTATCAATAACTACAAAAATTAGATAATTCGCAGTATCCTGTTAGATCATAATACAATAAAAGTAAAATTTGACAGTGTCTTAATTAGGTCTAACATTGATAAAATACAACAACCAAACAAATTTGAAGAGAAAAGGGTGTAAGCAGCTTATACTTCCACATCACAGTTCATCATCAAAGAAGTCAAGACAGGAACTCAAACAGGGCAGGAATATGGAGGCAGGATCTTATGCCATAAAGAGTGCTGCTTACTAACTTGTTCCCTGTGGCTTGCTCAGCCTGATTTATGATAGAACCTGAGACCATCGTACCAGGACTGACATCACCAAAAAATAGGCTGGGTCCTCTCTACCAATTACTAACTAAAATATGACCAGCAGTCATAGGTACAACCCAATCTTACAGAAGCATTTTCACAAACATGGCTCCTTTTTCTTAGGTGACTCTAGTGTACATCAATTTGATATAAAATTAGCCAATACAAACACTAAGAGAAACATTGGAAAATACAAAAATGTGTTCAAACTAAGTAACACATTTTAAATGAACAGTTGGTCATCAAAAAAAATAGTGAAGAAAATTTTATAATTCTAGAGACAAATTAATAAAAAAATATTAAATCTTAAGATACAGTCAAGACAGTCCTAAAGAGGAAAGTTTAAGTGCTTATATCATGATAATACCAAAAAAATAAAATAACATACTGGAATAAACAGAAAATCATGTGATTATAACCTATATTATATTTTTTCTTTCTGTTGGAAGCATTTTAAAACCAAATGTTTAATTTCAGAATAAATCCTTCAAAAGCAGTTTGGTCTCTAAAAAAAAGACAAAAATAAAAAAAAATGAGAGACATGAATCTAATGGTGACTTTCAAAGTACATTTACACAGTGGAATGCTACTTAGCAATTAAAAACAAGGAAATCATGAAATTTGCAGGCAAATGGGTGGAACAAGAAATGATCATCCTGAGTGAGGTATCTTAGAAGCAGAAAGACACACATGGTATATATTCACTTATTAATATAAAATAAATATTTTAAAATCTATAATCCTAAAGAACCTAAACAACAAGGAGGACCCCTGGGCAAGATGCTCAATCCTCATTCACAAAGGCAAATGTGGATAGACACTGGAAGAGGGAGAAAACAGGGAACAGGACAGAAGTCTACCACAGAGGGCCTCTGAAAGACTCTAACCAGCAGGGTATCAAAGCCGATGCTGAGAATCATAGTCAAATTTTGAGTAGAGTGCAGGGAATCTTATGAAAGAAGGGGGATAGAAAGACCTGGAGGGGACAAGAGCTCCACAAGGAGAGCAACAGAACCAGAAAATCTGGGCCCAGGGGTCTTTTCTGAAACTGATACTCCAACCAAGGACCATTCATGAAGGTAACCTAGAATCTCTGCACAGATGTAGCCCATGGCAGCTTAGTGTACAAGTGGGTTCTCTAGTAAGGTGAACAAGGGGCTGTCTCTGACATGAACTCAGTGGCTGGCTCTTTGATCACCACCCCCTAAAGGGGGGAGGGGCAGCCTTACCAGGCCATGGAGGGAGACAATGCAGCTAGCCAATGTTGATGAAACCTGATAGGCTAGGGTCAGATGGAAGGGGTGGACAACCACCTCTATCAGTGAACTTGGGGAGGGACATGGGAAAAGAAGAGTGAGGGAAGGCAGGATTGGGATGGATGAGGTAGGAGGCTACAGCTGGGATACAGAATGAATAAATTGTAATAAATAAAAAAATTAAAAAAATAAACAGTAACCTTCATTATTCTAACTATAAAATCTCAGCAAAAGAAATAAGAAAAATATTCCATTCAAAATAACTTCATTCATAAAAGAAATTTTGGGATAACCTAGACAATGGAAAGACATTTTATACCCTTGGATTGACAGAAGTAATAAAGTGGAAATCGCCACACTATTAAAATTTATTTATAAATGTAATGCAATACATGTCAAAATTTGATGTCATAGTTCATGGCATGAGGAAAACAGTAAAATAATTCATCTGGAAGCATAAAAGACCATGAATGTCCCAAGAAATCCAAAGGATTAAGAATACCCCTGGAAATTCCACTAAAATTAGGAAAAAGACCAGTGATGTCCACTCGCTCCGTATCTATTCATTGTAACATTTGCAGTCTTGGCTAGAGCAAGGAGACAACTAAATAATATCAAACAGATAAAATTAGAAAAGAAAGAAGAAAACTATCTTTATTTACAGATGATATGATCTTATATGAAAAGACCCTGAAAATTCCACCAGGAAACTTGTACAGCTGCTAAACACTGTCAGCAAATGTAGCAGAATGTACCTCTGTACTGACAGGACATCTAATCTTTTGCCAACTGGCCCATAATTTCTGAGAGATTTATCTGTGAAGCAGGAATTTTGAAGGACTGGCCTACATTGTCTCAGCAAGGTAGGACATATGACTTTCCAGTATCTTGCTTGTCCACAGTTTCCTCAAAGTGCTGTCAGCAGTCGAGGCAAGGGGCAGTTCTTTTGCCCAGTGGTAGCCTTGAAGTAAATTTGAAGTCCAGGTGGAGGTTCTTTGGTTCCCATTGTCTTCAGAGAATGAGGATGCTGCCAGGAGCCGACATGTCTGAAAAGTCTTTTATTATTAGAACATCTTTACCATATTTTACGAATCTCTAAAGTGTATGAGGATTGCCTACCTATCTAAGGTATATTAAAGTAGACAAATGTTGTTTGTTTCCAGCTATTTACTTTATACAGGAGGCTAAATAAAGCGTATTTATATAGTTAAACTAGTACTTAATATATGACAAGTAAGATTATTTATATTTATACTATGTTGTATACATTCTCTTGGAATGTGTACAATTTACCTTTGTTCATTCAAATGCTGATTTCTATACTCCACTCTCTGGTTTCAATCCAGACATTGCATTTGTCAAGTTTGTGTAAATGTGCCACCATTTGTTCTCTATATTGTCAATTAAACAACCAGCCCCAAAGCTGAGGAATGGAGAGAATAGGGTGGGATATCCTGGTTGAGAGGGGAAGAGAAGGAAGTGAGTAGGAAAGAAGAGAATATATTTAGGAATTATGCAGTTATAGCAAAGAGGCTGTTATTAATTTTCTTCTAAGAATCATGATACTGGAAAGTTGGGAACATATACTAGGCATCATTTTCCTTATGTTGAGTGGGCCTCGAGTCCAACTAGACAGCTGTTTGTAAAAAACAATGTGTAAGTGCCACTTTCCATATCTCTGCAAATATATTGTCATTTTGATCTTTATTGTGCTTAATGGGTGTCACAGCTACATAGGACTGTTAATTCCTCTCTACTTTGGCTGTTTTCAAAGTGTCTGGTACTATAAAATACCGAACACAGGAAGGAGGTTTAAGGGTAAGGAAGCTCAGTAATCCATGCCCTGTGTCATAAGAATGTTATGTCTTCAGCAATACAGCTTTACCTTCAAACTCTGAGAGGCAGCCAAGGGAAACAATGAAGCACTTTATTGTTTTGAGAATCACTGGTACTACACTGACCAATTATTTTAGTTTCTTTTCTATTGTTCTGACAAGACACTATGACCAAAACAATTTTTAAATTACTTAGTTAGGCTTGCAGTTTTAGAGGGTTAGAATCTCCAGTGGCAGAACAAAACGTGGCAGCTGGGTCAGCTGAATTTGCATCTTGATCTGTGAAAATAAAAGATATGGAGGCACAATAGGAATGGTTGAAGTCTTTTGAAATCTCAAAACTCACCTCCAAAGACACAGCTCCTTCAACTAAGCCACACCTCTTAATCTTTCCCAAAGAGTTCTAACAACTGGGGACCAAGTATTTATACATAAGAGTCTGACAGAGACATTCTCTTTCAAACCACCACACCAACCATTTAAATGATTTCCTGTACTGGATTCTAGGGTTTTGTTACTCTATGGTTCTTGTGAGGAGCATTGTCAGCCCAAGTGGCTTAAATTTCTTTAATATATATTATATTAATATTATATATTACAATACATAATAGACATATGTGTGTTACAAACACACAGACATATATGCATATTAAATATACACATATATAGGTTGGTAGATTAGATATAGATAGATAGATAGATAGATAGATAGATAGATAGATAGATAGATAAATAGATACATAGATGGATGGATGGATAATATATATTCTATATGGCTCTAGTATTATTACTTTTGTTTAGAATTGCTTAAACTTTCTGAGGTCTTTTCTGGTTCCATATGAGTTTGAGGATGTTTCTTTCTATGCTGTGGCTACTTTCTATGGGATTTAATTGAATCTATAAATAGATTTTTTTACAAAAAATATTCATTTAAAAAATATTCATTCTATCAATATGTTTACTTATTATAATTTTATGACTCAACTACTAAATTCATAAGCAATGGTTCAGACACTGTTTCTGAAAAATTATCATCCTTCACAACCAGGCACAAGGTGCATCAAGGAGAGGGTAGACTTCCCCATCACTGTTCAGGCATCAGGAGATAATGGCAGTCATTACTGTTGAATACCAGCAGCAGCTGCAACAGGTATCCCAAGTGATTTGGTTGCAGCAACCACCAGTGAGCCCGCCAATGTTCCAGGAGTGAAGGGGTTGGCACTGAAGAAATCCCTGACATCAAATTAGCACGGCTAACATGTATACTGGCCCCTGCCATGTGAAACAAACACATGTGAGCCTGGTCCTTCATAACAGTACAGAAATAAGGGTTCACTATGGCCTCTCTTACAGTGAATCATGATTGGAGGTCATATCGCAGCAGCTTGTCCAGAAAATCCAAGGCCTCAGGGCTGAGAAGGTGCTGGTTTTCACTGTGGACAAGGCATTTCCATTGCTTATAAGGGTGTCTGCCCACCTTATCACTGAAACATGGATCTAATTTAATGTTGTACTTGTCATTATAGCCATATAAATATTTTGATCTCAGAACCTTGGCTGCCTTCAACAACTGATCATAATTGTCATGTCCACAGAAAAATGGCTCCTTCTGAAAGGTCACTCTTGCCAGCATACAACCCAAGTTTCACTTATCCAAACTATAATCATACATCTGATAATCTACATGTAGTTCTGGACCTGTGAAGTATCGGGAAGCCCCTTGGGCATTACATTTCTAACCAGGATAGTAAAGCTGAGCTAAACTCCAGTCTATTAGCCATCACTTTCTGTACTCAAGATCAATAATGACATTATGGGTTTTTACATCTCTGTGCATAATCCCTATATTGTGACAATAATCCAGGATTTCAGAACTTTATACATGTAAAATTAAATGTCATAGTTTGTTTACATTTCGTTCAATTGCTTAAAGTCTGTCTTGTTTACATATTCAAAAACCAAGGCAGTGGTCCATGCCACATGTTTTCTTTTTTTTTTTTTTTACACTGTCTGCAAGCGTGATGATGTTGGGACCTCCTCTAAAATTCTTTGGAATCTTTATTTCATGCTTAATTTTCTTCTTTTTTTACTGACTTGAGAATTTTTTTATTTTCTTTTTTTAACTTTCATTTTTTTTACTTTTATTAATTACACTATTCACTTTGTATCCCTTCATAAGCCCCTCCCTCCTCCCCTCCCGATCCCACCCTCTCATCCTCTTCTGCATGCATGCCCCTCCACAAGTCCACTGATAGGGAGGTCTTCCTCTCCTTCCCTCTGATCTTAGTCTATCAGATCTCATCAGGAGTGGCTGCATTGTCGTCTTCTGTGGCCTGGTAAGGCTGCTCCCCACTCAGGGGGAGGTGATCAAAGAGCAGGCCAATCAAATTATCTGACTTGAGAGTTTTAACAACATTTTTTTCATTATTTGTGATGTTGATAGCTTCATACACTTCACTGTATTTGCCTCTGCCTAATTTTCAAACGAACTGGTAGTCATCTTGATTTCCCCACCCTACCACGTGTGACTAATAATCCCAGCATTCTCAGGGTCTGTGCATATTAACATCTGTGTAAACTCTGGCCCTGCTTGGCATGTCAGACAGGTTGACGGACAAAGCTGAACTTGATGTTTGAAGATCTGGATATCACAGTGTTCAGAAGAAGATGTGGGTAAAACTCTTTCAGACCTGTTTTTGTTTGTTTGTTTGTTTGTTTGTTTGTTTTTTCAGACTATGGTGGAAGTGAAAGCAGCAGCAACCATACTCCCCTATCCTCACACAGACAATATCTACCAATTTATTTTTGTGAACCACATGTTTCTACTATTATGTTTATGAGCATAAGATGTCCTTCAGTTTTCTAATGTGTTTTTCAGTATCTTTCTGCAGAAGTTTGAAGTTTTCCTTATAGAGGTTTTCTACCTGCTCTGTTAGTTTGCTCTAGGATATTTTATTGACTCTGATGGTATCATGTATGAGAGTGTGCCTATGATTTCATTTCTTTCTTAGAGTATTTGTTGTTGCTATATAGAAAGGCTGCTTATTTTTGTAACTTCACCATGTACCATACCACTTTGCTAAATTTGTTGATTGTTTCTTGAAGTATTCTGGTAGTATATTTCATACCTACCATGTATAATATTGTGTCATCTACAAAAAAGAATAATTTAATTTCTTTTCCTATTTGTGGCTATTTAATTTCCTTTTCTTGCCAAATTGCTCCATTTTATTCTTTCCGAACAATATTAAAAAGGCATGAGGATAGTGTTTAATTTGTCTCTATCCTGATGTTAATAAATTTGCTTTGGGTTTTGCTAATTTAAAATAATGTTGGTTGTGATTAATGTAACCTTTATTATGTTGAGGTATTTTTCCTTCAGTACTACTTTTTCTAGGATTTTAGCATGAAAGCATGTTGGGTTTTGCAAAAGGCCTTTTCAATCTGTTGAAAGAGTCAGATAATTCTTGTCTTTAATTCCAGTTATATGATACATTATATTTATTGCCTTATGTGTGTTCAATAAACCCAGAATTTCTGAACTAAATGCAAATTTGTCATAATAGATGATCTTGATACGGCCTTGAAATTGCTGACATCCCTGGAGCCACAAGCGCTACCTCACACATGTGTTCATATATCTTGAAATTTTTTCTGAGATCACTCAAATTAAAATTTTCAGAGTCAATATATTTTTTTTAATTTTAGGTTTGGACCTGAAAACACATACAACATATATATGTTTGCAAGTAATTCACAGAGAAAATATATAAAAGTAACAAAAGTCTCCTTGGACTTTTAAAAGAACAGTCTTTCTTGTCCTGTAGGCTCCAATCAAATGATAGGAAAATGTTTCTATTTCTCAAAATGTCATCCAGCTCTTTTGTTTGTGTCCTTTATTTTCAGAAGGAGCAAGAGTTCCTCAGCAGTGCCCTTTTGAGGTTCACAAAAGCAGGGCTGCTATAAATCACAAACTGGTAATATTAGTAAAGTTAAGAAACAGTGTCACAAATAACTTTTTTCTCACAACTCAAAAATAAGTCAAGTCTAGATTTGAAAAAAAAATGAAATTTCTTATTCAGGCTCACAAACTGGGCTTCTGAAGTTATCTTTTATAGTGGCATAGCTGGTCAGTGCTATGATTTCAGATCTATCTATAAATTGAGAGATATGCATTGATGGAAGATTCATGGGAATATTTTGGAAATAGGAAAAGGAATAGGGTAATGATGTAATTATAGTGCCAAAAAATTTAAAGTAACTTTAACAAGAAGATATTAGTTTGTTTCTGTTTTTTTTTAATTATTTTTATTTTTATTAATTACAGTTTATTCACTTTCTTTCCCTCCTGTACCTCCCTCCCTCCTCCCCTGCCAATCCCACCCTCCCTCTTCCCCACCCAAGTCCCTCTCCCAGTCCACTGAGAAGGGAGATCCACCTCTCCTTCCCTCTGACCCTACTCTATCAGTTCTCATCAGGAGTGGCTGCATTGTCTTCTTCTGTGGCCTGGTAAGGCTGCTCCCCCATCAGGGGGAGGTGATTAAAGAGCAGGCCAATCAGTTCATGTCAGAGACAGTCCCTGTCCCCATTACTATGTAGGCCACTTGGATACTGAACTACCATAGGCTACCTCTGTGCAGGGGTTTCAGGCTATCTTAATGAGTAGTCCTTGGCTGGAGTAACAGCTTCAGAAAAGACCCCTGTGCCCAAAATTTTAAGATCTGTCACTGTCCTTGTGGAGCTCCTGTCCTCTCCAGGTCTTACTATCTCCACTTCTTTCATAATATTCCCTGTACTCTACCCAAAGTTTGGCTATGAGTCTCAACATATTCCTCTATACCCTTCAGGGTAGAATCTTTCAGAGGCCCTCTGTGGTAGGCTCCTGTCCTGTTCCCTGTTTTCTCCCTCCTCCAACATCCATCTTTTTGCCTTTCTGAATGGGGATTGAGCATCTTAGCCAGAGACCTCCTTCCTGATTAGCTTCTTTAGGTATACAGATTTTAGTTTGTTTATTCTATTTTATATGTCTAGTATCCACTTATGAGTGAGTATATACCCTATGTGTCTTTCTTCTTCTGGGATACCTCACTCAGGATGATCTTTTCCAATTATTACCATTTACCTGCAAATTTCATGACATAAAGTACCTTGGTGTGACCCTAACCAAGCAAGTCAAAGACTTGTATGAAAAAAATTTCAAGTCTCTGAAGAAAGAATTAGAAGAAGATATCAGAAGATGGAAAGATCTCCCATGCTTATGGCTGGACAGGATTAACAGTAAAAATGGCCATCTTACCAAAAGCAATCTGCAGACTCAATGCAGTTCCCATCAAATTACCAACACAATTCTTCACAGACCTTGAAAGAAAAATTCTCACCTTCACATGGAATAACAAGAAACCCAGAATTGCTAAAAAAAAATCCTCTACGATAAAAGATCTTCTTGTGGTATTTCCATCCCTGATCTCAAGCTGTACTATAGAACAACAGCAATAAAAACTGCATGGTACTGGCATAGAAACAGACTGGTGGATCAATAGAACTGAATAGAAGACCCAGAAATAAATTTACACTTATGGACACCTGATCTTTGCCTTTCCAGATGGGGATTGAGCATGCTAGTCAGGGTCCTCTCTCTTGATTAGTTTCTTTAGATGTACAGATTTTAGTAGATTTATCCTATATTACATGTCTATACGAGTGAGTATATACTGTGTGTGTCTTTCTGCTTCTAGGACAGTTCACTCAGGATGATCCTTTCCAGGTCCCACCATTTACCTGCAAATTTCATGATTTCCTTACTTTTCATTGCTGAGTAATACTCCATTGTGTAGATGCACCACAATTTCTGCATCCATTCTTCAGTTGAGGGGCATCTGGGCTGTTTCCAGCTTCTGGCTATTACAAACAAAGCTGCCACAAACATGGTTGAGCAAATGTCCTTATTGTGTACTTGAGCCTTTTTTTGATATATGCCTAGGAGTGGCATGGCTAGAGCTTGAGGAAACACTATTCCTAATTGTCTAAGAAAGAGCCAGATTGATTTTCAGAGTGGTTGTACGAGTTTACATTCCCACCAGCAGTGGAAGAAGGTTCCCCTTTCTCCACATCTTCTCCAGCATGTGTTGTCACTTGAGTTTTTCATCTTGGCCATTCTGATGGGTGTAAGGTAAAATCTCAGGGTCGTTTTGAGATACATTTTTCTGATGGCTAATGAGGTTGAGCATTTCTTTAAGTGTTTCTCTGCCATTCCAAATTCCTCTACAGAGAATTCTCTGCTTTTAAACCTTTTAAAGGTGTTTCTGTACTTATTTCTCTTATATGTACCATTAACTCTGCAGGGTTAAATATATGTAGAGAAAACTGTTTATTTGCCTTGCCAGCATCCATCTTCCCTTCCCACAGAAATAGTTCCTTGACTCACTATGTGGAATTTACCTTTTAACCTACATTCTAACAATGTTAAAAGCCACTGGAAAATTGATTGTATTAACCTGAGCTAGCCCTTCGTCACAGCAATTATCAGAGATTATCATACAACCCTGAAAACAAACAAACAAAAAACAATGAGACTTCTTTTGGGGTTTTTTGGAAAAAGAAATGCTATCTTCTAGCATTAGTTTACAATCATCAAGGAAGTTAATATGTCTAACCCAGTGTTATGAATTAAACAAGAAAAGGCCAAAAAGAACCTTCAGAAGTTGAGTGGATAATCACTTGTTTACCACATTGTTTTTATCCATAACAAAAACTACTTCACTTTATAATAATATAATCTATGAGATTCAGGTTTTCCTTAAAACAAGTGATTATCTTGCTTGTCACATGGAATCTAAACCCATATGTTAACTTGCAACATCTAATATGAAAATTTATTCTATATGTATTTTCCCAATCATTTATGCTCATTTGTTTCTCAAGTCTTTGCAGAAGACCTCTAGTGTGTCAGGCACTAAAAATAGAAAAATGGATTTGTTGTTGTTTGAATGATAATGGCCCCCATAGCCCTATATATTTGAATGCATGTTTTTAGGAATGAAAAGAAGATGTGATCTTGTTGGAGTAGGCATGGCCTTGTTGGAGAAGTTATGTCACTGGTGGTGAGCCTTGAGGTTCAAAACCCACTAGGCCAATTGCTCTCTCACTGCCTGCATCTTATAGATCAGATGTGATCTCTCAGCTACTGCTCTAGCACTATGCCTGCCTACCTGCTGCCACATTTCCTGCCATGATGATCATAAACTATTCTTTTGAAACTACAAGCAAGTACCTAATTAAATGTTTCTTTTTATAAGTTGCCTTATTCATGGTCCTTTATCAAAATAATAGTACAGCACCTAAGGCAGGATGTTACTCACATCCTCTTCTTTAAAGAGAACAAGATAACATGTAAGCAAAAAGTAGTATACCATAACATGACTGACAATGGAAGGAAATATCAATAGACAGAAGATGAACAAAGTCAGACTAAGAATTTCAAAGAAGATGCGTGGGAAAGGTAGGGGCAATCTAACGTGAGTGTCTGGGCCTATAAGCCTCAGTTAGCATGGCTCTTTTGAGAAGGTTTTGAAAGATCATGGGCCTTTTATTTTCAAAACCCAGCAGAGAAATTCACCTAGAAAGGTGGAATCCTTTGGGCGTCTCTTTCTGTCCTGGAGTTTAGAAAGATGAAGACATCATATATTAGTATTACATGGACTCGTTTTCTTTCTCTCAATCTGAAGCTGCTTGATGCTCTGAGATTCTGATGGGAGCCACAGTTGCTTTTCAGCATAGTGCTCTCTCCCTCTCTCTTCTCCTACCCTATTGCAAAGATGAATTGTAAGGCTGAAGTTGATAGACTCCTATGTTATTGTTCATTACAGATATCCATCTGTGCTCTGAGAAATGGCTTGAAATTCTCCATGGAGACTGCAGAGAGAAAGGTCAACAATGATACAAAATGAATAACGGTCTTGGAACAATCAGGCTATGCAGCTGCTGTAATGAATTCTCTGAACTTCCAGGCAGGGGTTCTTTGTCCTTTCCCTGTGGCCCTTGCTAGACATCTGTAGCCAAGTCTCCAATTAACTAGTATTGCTAGATAACCAAAAGAGATCTTGAATGCTGGCCGACTAAAACAAAAGACCATAGCTATGGGGAAAGCTCATCTGAAGGCTTCACTGAAGACTGCAGTAAGTGACTCATTTTAAGAGGTAAGTTGTTCAGCAAGGAACCTAAATTAAAACTCTAGCTAGAGGCCAGCAAGCTTCATTGCTCAGCCATGAAAATATCTGAGGCCATGTGTTCTGAGAAGATAACACATAGCTGCTGTTTTCTCTGGAGCATATTTTCTATCAAACAGGGAAACAGTACAGAGAACCCACGTAATAAAAAGACCGTGGAAGTAGAGAGCTGAATCCCAAGCAGTATCCAGAGGAAACAGGCCATCAACCAAAGTGTGAATGTCAGACAATCATACTGAATATACTTTGATTAGCAAGAAAGAAGATATTTTCCATTCCGGCAACATACCTGCCGCCAGTGACATAATTTTCACAGCAAAGTTCTACATCTTAAAAGTTCAGTAAATTCTATACACAGTGCAAACATCTTGGAAGAAAACAAAAGGCATCTGAAAGACTCTACCTAGCAGTGTTTCAAAGCAGACACTAAGACTCATAACCAAACCCTCGGCAGAGTGCAGGGAATCATATGAAAGAAGGGAAGTTAGTATGATATGGAAAGGATAGGAGCTCTACAAGGACCAAATATATCTGGGCACAGGGTCTTTTCTGAGACTGAAACTCAACCAAGGACCATCTATGGATATAACCTAGAACTTCTGCTCGGATGTGGCCTGTGGTAGCTCAGTAACCAAGTAGTTTTCCAAAGTAAGGGGGACACGGACTATTTCTAACAGGATCTCAAGGGCAGGCTGTTTGACACCTCCCCCCAGGGGAGGAGCAGTCTGTTAGGCCACAGAGGAGGACTTTGCAGCCAGCCCTGAAGATACCTGATAAAACAGGGACAGATGAAAGGGGAGGAGGTCCTCCCCTATCAGGGGACTTGGAAAGGGGCAGGGAGGAGACCAGGGAGGGAGTGTGGGGTTGGGGAGGGAATGAGGGAGCGGGATACAGCTGGGACACGGAGTTAAGAAAATGTAACTAAAAAGAAAAAATAAAATAAAAAAAATAAAAAAAAAAAAAAAAAAAAAACAAATATAAGAGCCTATAGAGTTCATTTCACATTCAAATAACTACACTCAGAAAATATGATTTAAACAGTCTCATTGGCTTCAGAACTCTAGCCTCAATGCCTGCTATATTATCTAGACCAGTAGTTCTCACAGAATGGAACTTGCATCAGGCTCATCTGGAAATTACAAGAAATGAAACTTTTCAGGCTCAGTCAGTTGTCTTGGTTCATCCTAGAATCAGAAATTCTGAGGGTTTGATGAAATGTTTTCGGTTTTAACAAGTCCTCCAGGGCATTTGATACAGAATCAACTTTGAGATCTACTTTTCATTTTTTTTTCTTTTTTCTTCTTTTTTAATTATTTTTATTTTTTTAAAATGTAACAGAAATTTTAATTTAATATGGCTATTTCAATATGCACTAAATATCTTTGTTTTTTTTTTTGTTTGTTTGTTTCACCAATTTTTTTTGAACGGGGTTAATATCTTTGTTTTTGTAATTGACACATTCCCTTACGTGTAAGACAGTTCCAGAATCAGTGAGGTTGGCAATTTGGCCTTCATTGAACAGTTTCCAGTGTAAGAGGTCCATTCATCCTCACAGTCATCTAAGTGTAATTTGTTACCTAGTGTTGTGACTCCACTTTGCATTTTATGGAGTAGATAATATTTCAGATTATTTTGAGAATCATTTATCTTATATACAGAGGATTGCTTTAATCCTTCCATCTTTATGACAAAACCAAGGAAACATAAACACAGAAACCTGTCACAGAACTATCAAATCCCTCAAAAGAAGAAAGGATGGAGAAGGACTGATCAATAAAATTTTGACTCTGCAACTTATCATTCATTATAAATTATCTTTTTTTCCAGTTTATTTTTTAAGATGTCTGAGATCATTTATTTTGATTTTTAATACTAGTTACATTTTATTGACTTTGTATCTCAGCTGTATCCCGCTCCCTCACTCCCTCCCAATCCCACTCTCCCTCCCTTATATACTCCCTGCCCCTTTTCAAGTCCACTGATTGGGGAGGATCTCCTCCCCTTTCATCTGATCCTGTTTTACCAGGTATATTCAAGACTGCTGCAAAGTCTGCCTCTGTGGCCTAGCAGGGATGCTCCTCCCTTGGTGGGTGGGGAGGTCAAAGATCCTGCCATTGAATTCCTGGCAGAAATAGTCCCTGTTCCCCTTACTAGGGAAAAACAGTTGGTTACTGAGCTACCACAGGCTTCATCCAAGCAGAGGTTCTAGGTTATATCCATACAGGGTCCTTGGTAGAGTTTCAGTCTGAGAAAAGACCCTTGTGCCCAGATATATTTGGTCCTAGTGGAGCTTATATCCTCTCCATGTCATACTAACTCCCTCTTCTTTCATGTGATTCCCTGCACTCTGCCAAAGGTTTGCTTATGAGTCTCAGTATCTGCTTTGATACACTGCTAGGTAGAGTCTTTCAGAGGCCCTCTGCTGTAGGCTCCTGTCTTGTTACTTGTTTTCTCCTCCATCCAATGCACATCTCATTTATCTTTCTAAGTTATGATTGATCATCTTACCCTGGGTCTTCTTTCTTGTTTATCTTCTGTAGGTGTACATATTTCAGTATGCTTATCCTATCTTATAGGTCTATATAAGTGAGTATGTACCATGTATGTCTTTCTCCTTCTGGGATACTTCACTCAGAATGATCTTTTCTAGATCCCACCATTTGCCTGCAACTTTCATGATTTCCTCCTTTTTTATTGCTGAGTAGTATTCCATTGTGTAAAAATACCACAATTTCTGTATCCATTCCTCCGTTGATGGACATCTGGGTTGCTTCCATGTTCTGACTATTACAAGTAAAGCTGCTACAAATATGGTTGAGCAAATGTCCTTGTTGTATACTTGAGCAAATTTTGGATATATGCCTAGGAGTGGTATAGCTGGGTCTTGAGGAAGCAATATTCCTAATTGTCCGAGAAAGCGCCATATTGATTTCCAAAGTTTACATTCCCACCAGCAAAGGAGGAGGGTTCCCTTTCTCCACAACCTCTCCAGCATGTGTTGTCATTTGAGTTTTTTATCTTGGCCATTTTGATGGGTGTAAGGTGAAATCTCAGGGTCGTTTTGATTTGCATCTTTCAGATGGCTAAGGATGTTGAGCATTTCTTTAAAGTGTTTCTCTGCCATTCTATATTCCTCTAGAGAATTCTCTGTTTAACTCCATACCCCATTTTTTAATTGGGTTGCTTTATGTATTGCTTTTTAACTTCTTTAGTTCTTTATATATTCTGGAATATCAGCCCTCTGTCAGATGTAGGGTTGGTGAAGATCCTTTCCCAGTCTGTAGGCTGTCATTTTGTTCTGATGACAACGTCTTTTGCTTTACAGAAGCTTTTCAATTTCATGAGGTCCCATTTACTGATTGTTGCTCTTAGAGCCTGTGCTGTTGGTGTTCTGTTCAGGAAGTTGTCTCCTGTGCCAATGAGTTCTAGGCTGTTCCCCACTTTTTCTTCTAACTGATTTAGAGTATCTGGTTTTATGTTGAGGTCTTTGACCCACTTGGACTTTAGTTTTGTGCAGGGTGATAAATACAGATCTTTTTTCATTTTTCTGCATGTAGACATCCAGTTGGACCAGCACCATTTGTTGAAGATGCTGTATTTTTTCCACTGAATGGTTTGGCTTCTTAATCAAAAATCAAGTATTCATAGGTGTGTGGGTTTATTTCTGAGTCTTATATTCAATTCCATTGATCATTTGTTCTATTTCTATGCCAATACCATGTGGTTTTTATATTCTATTTCTTTGTAGTACAGCTTGAGATCAGGGACGGAGATACCTCCAGATGATCTGTGGTAGTACAGGATCATTTTGAGATTCTGGGTTTTTTGTTTCTCCATATGAAGCTGAGAATCTTTCTTTCAAGGTCTGTAAACAAATGAGTTGGTATTTTGATAAGAAGTGCATTGAATCTGTATATTGCTTTTGGCAGGATGGCAATTTTTACAATGTTAATCTTACCAATCCAATAAGCATGGGGTATCTTTCCATCTTCTGATATCTTCTTCAATTTCTTTCTTCAGAGACTTAAAGTTTTTTTTTTTCAAAGATATCTTTCACTTGCTTGGTTAGAGTCACCCCAAGGTACTTTATGTTATTAGTGGCTATTATAAAGGGTGTTGTTTCCCTGATTTCTTTTTGGCTCTTTGTCTTTGGTATACAGGAGGGCTTCTGATTATTTGAGTTGATTTTGTATCCAGCCTCATTGCTGAAGGTGTTTATCAGCTGAAGAAATTCTCTGGTTGAATTTTTGGGGTCACTCATGTAGACTATCATATCATCTGCGAATAGTGACACTTTGACCTCTTCCTTTCACATTTGTATCCCTTTGATCTCCTTCAGTTGTCTTATTGCTTTAGCTAGGAATTCAAGTACTATGTTGAAGAGATATGAAGAGAGTGGACAGCCTTGTATTGTCCCTGATTTCAGTGGAATTGATTTATGTTTATCTCCATTGAGTTTGATGTTAACTATAGGCTTGCTGCATATTGCCTTTACAATGTTTAGGTATGTGCCTTGTATCCCTGATCTCTCTAAGACTTTAAACATGAATGGGTGTTGGACTTTGTCAAATGCTTTTTCGGCATCTAAAGTGATGATCACGTGGTTTTTCTCTTTCAGTTTGTTTATGTGGTGGGTTATATTGTTGGATTTCCCTATGTTGAATCACCCCTGAATGCCTGGGATGAAGCCTGCTTGGTCATGGTGGATGATATCTTTGATGTGTTCTTGGATTCAGTTTGCAAGGATTTTACTGAGTATTTATACATCAATGTTCATAAGAGAGATAAGTCTGAATTTCTCGTATTTTGTTGGGTCTTTGTGTGGTTTAGGTATCAAGGTGACTGTGGCTTCATAGAATGAGTTTGGTAATGTTCCTTCTCTTTCTATTTTGTGGAATAGTTTGAAGACAATTAGAGTTAGCTCTTCTCTGAAGGTCTGGTAGAATTCTGCACTGAATCCATCTTGTCCTGGGCTTTCTTTGGAAGGGAGACTGTTGATGGCTACTTCTATTTCCTTGGAAGATATAGGATTAGTCAATCTTTCAAACTGACCTTGACTTAATTTGGTAGATGGACTCTATCTAGAAACTCGTCCATTTCTTTTAGATTTTTGAATTTTGTGGCATACATGCTTTTGTAGAACGACCTAATGATTGTTTGGATTTCCTCACTTTCGTCCCCCTTTTCATTTCTGATTTTGCTGATTTGGATAGTTTCTTTCTGCCTTTTAATTAGTTTGGCTAGAGGTTTGTCAATCTTTTTGATTTTCTCAAAAAACCAGCTCTTGGTTTCATTTATTCTTTGAATAGTTTTGTTTCTAATTGATTGAATTCAGCCCTGAGTTTGAGTATTTCCAGCTGTTTGCTCCTCTTGGTGTATTTGCTTCTTTTTTTTTCTAGGGCTTTCAGTTGGGCCATTAAGTTGCTTATATGAGATGTCACAAATTTCTTCTTGAAGGCACTTAGTGCTATGAATTTTCCTCTGAGCACTGCATTCATTGGGTTCCATAAATTAGGGTATGTGGTACCTTCATTTTCATTGAATTCTAGGAAGTCCTTAATTTTTTTCATTTCTTTCTTAACCCAGCTGTCATTGAGCATCAAGTTGTTCAGTTTCCATGTGCTTGTAGGCTTTTGCAAATTCCATTGTTGTTGAGGTCCAGCTTTAGTCCATGGTGGTCAGATAGAATACAGGAGATTATTTCAAACTTCTTGTATTTGTTGAGACTTGCTTTGGTCTATTTTAGAGAAGGTTCCATGAGGTGCTGAAAAGAAGGTATGCTCTATTGAGTTTGGGTGGAATGTTCCGTAGATATCTATTAGGTCCATTTGATTTAGGACCTCTGTAAGTGCGTTTATTTGGTTTCTGTCTAGATGATCTGTCCCTTGGTGATAGTGGGGTGTTGACGTCTCCCACTATTAAGATGTTTAGGTAGATTTGTGATTTGAGTTTTAATAATGTTTCATTTATGAATGTAGGCACTCTTGTATTTGGGGCATAGATGTTCAGAATTCTGATGTCCTCTTTTTTGATGAAAAATCAAAGGATTTTTCCTTTGATGAGAATGTAGTTCCCCTTCTCATCTTTTTTGATTACTTTTGGTTGAAAGTCTATTTTATTAGATATCAGGATAGCTACCCCAGCTTGTTTTCTGGGTCCTTTTGCTGGAAAGACATTTTTCTAGCCCTTTACTCTGAAGTTGTATTTCTACTTTTTACAGAGGTGTGTTTCTTGGATGCAGCAGAAAGTTGGATATTGTTTCCACATCCAATCTGTTAATCTGTGTCTTTTTATTGGAGAGATGAGTTTATTGATGTTGACAGATAATAGTGACTAATGAACGTTAGTTCCTTATATTGTGGAGTTGGTGGTCTTACTGTGTTTCATTGCTTGTTTTCTTTTAATTTTTGTTGGGATATTATCTGTATGCTATGTTTTCTTAGTATAGTTGTTTTTGTTGGATTGGAGTTTTCCTTCTAGTATCTTCTGTAGGGCTGGTTTGCTGTGTAGATATTGCATAAATTTAGTTTTGTCATGGAATATTTTGTTTTCTCCATCTATATTGATTGAAATCTTTGCAGGTTATAGTAGTTGGATTGGCGTCTGTGGTCTCTTAGAGTCTGCATGACACCTGTGCAGGCCCCTCTGGCTTTCATAGTTTCTGATGAGAAGTCCGGTATGATTCTGATAGGTCTACCTTCATATGTTACTTGGCCTTTTTCCCTTGCTGCTCTAATATCGTTTCTTTGTTTTTTAGATTTACTGTTTGACTATTATGTGATGTGAGGAGTTTCTTTTCTGGTCTAGTCTATTTGGGGTTCTGTAGGCCTCTTGTATATTTATGCACATCTCTTTCTTTTAGTTGGGAAATTTTTCTTGAAAATATTTTCTAGACCTTGGAGCCTGGAATCTTCTTTTTCATCAGGTCCTATTATTCTTAGATTTTGTCTTTACATGCTAACCTTGATTTCTTGGTTATTTTGTGTTTGAGACTTTTCTGATTTTACTTTTTCTTTGAGATAAGTATCAATTTCTATGAGTGTATCTTCAGCTCCATAGATTATCTCTTCTATATCTGGTTGGTGATGCTTACCTTTGTGGTTCCTGATCTTTTCTCTAAGTTCTCCAGTTCCAGGCTTTTCTCAATTTGTGTTTTCTTTATTAATTCTAATTCTGTTCATGTTTTGCACCATTTCCTTAATCTGTTTGAATGTGGATTCCTGTCTCTCTATAATGGTCTCTATTTCTTTTGTTCATTTCCTCTCTAGATGCCAGTACTTGTATCTCTACTTGTGCTTTTATTTGTTTGACTATATTTGCCTGTGTTTCTTTAAGAATTTTGTTCATTTCCTCTTTTTTGTCTCCAATTAACTGGCCAAATCTTTGATATATTTTCTCATTTCCTCTTTAACTGTCTGTATTTTTATGGCTATTTCTCTCAGAGATTTGTTTGTTTCCTCTTTATGAGCCTCAAATAATTGGGTAAGCATAGCCTTAAAGTCATTTTCCTGTGCTTCTGATGAATTGGAGTATCCATCAATTTTGGGGGTTCCTGGGGAAGCCATGATGTCCTGATTTATGTTGGATGTGTTCTTTCACCTACCCCTTGCCATTGGCTTATCTGTAACCTTCCCTGTTTGTTTCTGGATTCTGCAGTTCAGACTGGTACTGTCTCTCTCTGGCATCTGTAGAGTTCTTCAGGAAGCTGCGCGAGGTATTGTGGCCTCAGTGTGTATGTTGGTGCAATACCTGTACCTGTGGGAGGAAAGTATGCAGGAGCAAAAGGGCAAATGTAGGTGTGTGTGTGTGTGTGTGTCTAAGTGTACATGGAAGTGTGCCTAGAGGGACAGAGGATAGAGAATGTTGAACCCTTGAGTGTGTGGGAGGGGCTCTGCCTTGCAGGCTTCTAGGGGGTTATTTGTGCATGCACTGTATATGTAGCAGGTGCTGGTGATTGTCGCGGTGCAATTTCTGGCGTTATCTGCCATAACTCTTCAGTTGGACCCGCAGAGTAGGGGCTTCAATGTCCCAAGTGATCCTCTGTTTCCCACAGTGGGTATGTTTTATTTTTATTAATTACAATTTATTCACTTTGTATCCCCCCTGTACCTCCTTTCCTCCTCCTCTCCCAAACCCTCCCCTCCTCCCTCTACCCCACTCCACAGTCAACTTTCCCAGTCCATTGATAGGGGAAGTCCTCCTCTCCTTCCTTCTGATCCTAGTCTATCAGGTCTCATCAGGAGTGGTTGCATTGTCCTCCTCTGTGGCCTAGTAAGGCTGCTCCACCCTCAGGGGAAATGATCAAAGAGCAGGCCAATCAGTTCCTGTCAGAGACAGTCCCTGTCCCCATTATAGAGTAGAGTTTCATAAGTTACAATAACTTTTTTTTAATAGACATTTTTTTATAAGAATATAGACCTGTCCATTGTGTATGGTCTAAGGTTACTTTTGTGCTGAAATGCCAGAGTTGATTATGTGGACCAGAGACCAGAGATGAAGTAAAATATAAGGAAAAGAGGAGAGAATGAAAGTCAAGTCACCACAATTCTAACATTTTTACACTGAACTGCAGCATGAGAAAGGGAAATGCATGAAGATGCTATAGATAAACCTCTATGCCAAAAACCAGGTTTCCACAGTCTTGCCATAGTGAGAGTTCAAGGAACATCACTACCTTATTCAGTTCACACTGCCTTATAATAAAATCTAATAGACTGGGCAGATTAATGAGTAGAAATTCATTTTGGAGACTATGAGTTATATGAACATTACCTAGCAAAGGCTCTTTCCTAACTTGAGATATCCACCTTCCATCTGTGTCTTCATAGAGTCTTTTCATGGTGAGTGTATGTGGATGATACATAGAGGCAACAAGGGAGAAGATTTGGGAAAAGAAAGGGAGAAGGATGAGGAAAAAGAGGAGCATGGAAAAATGAGATAGGAGAAAAGAAAAAAAAGCTTCTTTTATGAAGCTATCAATGCTTTAACATTATGTCATTAATATTTGCATAGAATATTATATATTTAAACACCTTCCAAAGTCCCATCTCTAACTATACTAACATTGTAGGTTAGAGCTTTAGCATATAATTTGTTAGAGGGGAGGCTATTCATGGTAAAAATCGGGATTTCAATTAATTGATTTTTGAAGAAAATATGGGGTGTTCTTTGTTTTTTTATGGTTTGTACTATATATATACAAAGCATTTTTAAGATGAAAAAGTTGGTCTTCTGGCTAATATTACTCGAACAGCATGGCCTTGGTGATACTGTGATGGCAGTTTCTGAGGGGTGTTAATAAAGAAGGATAGAAAAACAAGCACCTAGACAGGTTGGCAGAAGTGAATGGGCTAAAGGTCTTGAATCGCAAGCAGATAGCAAATATTCCTAAAGGCAATAGTAGACTAGTTTTTGCTAATCACTTCTGGTCTACTTCTGATTCTTTCTTCTGTTGTGGGCTCGGTACTCTAACAGAGTCTCACTCCCTAGCTTACCAATGTAAAAATGAGTTGTCTAATGCAAAAACCATAAACATGGGCTAATCTTTGGTATATGACTTAGCGTATAATAAACAATTGTTTTAAAAGAAAATAAAATGAACAAAAAGGTGAGTTTGACTTGTAGAGAAACATCAGAAAGTTAAACCCAAAACAGACTGAATATGCAGGATTATGGAACAAAGGCATGTCTCTATTATTTTAGTATTCCTTTCCAGTAATCCTAGGAAATGAAGTGTTCTTCTGGAAGTGAGAATCAGAGGGAAACTGAAAGTTGAGTATTGCCTATCAAGTGTTCTAGATGCTAGATTTTGTGCCCCTGGAAGCCACTCCAAGACTATACAGGATAATAGCACAAAGTGATGCATCCTGTTCCATTGTTGCCTTTGTGATATGAAACAGCTAGTCTCATGACTAAACTGCTCAGCTATACCTGGCTCATAAAATGAGCTATGTCTTATTATTGCTAGTCCTGCAATGATCTTTCCTACCATCCCCATGGCAATAAGAGAATGCTGGATCTCAATAAATTACCAGTATTTACTTATTACTATTGCTACCACTAATACTATCAATGATGATGATGATAACCACTTTTAGTGTTTACTGTATGCTGAAAGTATAAGAGAGCCCTTCTGAGTTACTTAGATCAAGGGTCTGTGAACATTTTCTGAAAGGAAGGTCTGGTGGTAAATTTTTAAGTTTTACCAAGATTCTTTCTGACCAAGCAAGTCATCTCTAGCATTGCATCAGAAAAATATCCTTAGACCATGTACAAATGTCAGCGCAGGTCTATATTCCTATAAAAACGTGTCTATTAAAACAGGTTGTTACTGTAGTTTACAAAATTCTATTCTAGAAACATAGATCTCAAAGCTGATTCTCTATCAGAATGCCTTGAAGACCTAAACCAACAGTTCCAAACCCCAGAGCTTACACTTTAAAGATGAGCCAAAGATGAATGACTGAGCCACATATGTTTCATTTCCTGATACTTTCAGCTGAGCCTGATGCAGGTTCCATTCTGTGAGAACTACTGGTCTAGACAGTACAGCAGACATTGAGGCCACAGTTCTGAAGACAATGTTCCTGTTTAAATCATATTTTCTGAGTGTGGTGGTTTGAATAGGTAATTCATAGTATGGGCTCTTATATTTGACATTTACTTCTAAGATGTTAACACTGTGTAGAGAGTTTGTTGATATTATGGGAGGTAAAGCTTTGATGGTGAAAGTATGTCACTGAGGCAGGCCTTGCAGTTTTATTGCTTCCCCCTTTCTTGTTCTCACTTGTTTTTATGTGTATAGATGAAATATGATCAGTTTGATTTTGGCCCTTGCTGTCATTTCATGGCATCCCCACCATTATGGACTTACACTTTGAAAATATTTTTTTTTCTTAAGTTACTTTTAGCATAGCATTTTATCACAGAAACTGAAAATTATCTAATATACTGGGTTTATTTATATTTCCTGGTTTCTTACATAAAATTAGCCCACAAATAATCCCAGTCTTTAAAAAGGTAAATAGATATGAAGTGCTTAAAATAGTGCCTGGAACAGATGTGGTCAAGTTGTTAAATTTTGTTCTAAGTTGTTTTAGTCTCTGAACATCTCACTTAGGTAGATGTGCTGGCTTTTAAATAAGGTGCCCATAATATACATCCAGGAAATAGTGTATTGTGAATCCTTGCACTGCTCTCCCTCACAAGCACCTTCATAACAAAAACACGGCTTCCTGACTGCTGGATTACATATCCATAAGAAGTAAACCTGGCTTGTTCTTTTTATTCCCAGAGTCCTAGCTTGAATCCTCAACTGTGAATGTCTTGATTCTTAACACCTTCTCTTGGGCAACTTTTGTGCCAAAGGAAGTAATATGTTAATTCAGCTTTTGTTATTTTTTTTCCCCGGTTACAGGCTTGTGACTAAAATGTAAGCACGTTTGCTAGGTTATAAGGCCTTACAAATGGTAATGAGCTAGACTTCTTTAAACAACAGTATTATTCTATATAGAAAGTACTACTCTTCCCTTCAGCAAATAAAGAAATTTAAGATTAATGGAAGCGTGCATGCTACAATGGAAAGCAAGCATACCAACATGCAAAGACAAGACTTCTTCCACTTCTTTTCAGTTTTTCCTCCATTTGAGGTTTGGAGGCAAATTAAGATTCAGGAATGTACAAATGTTTTTCTAATCTTTGGCAAATTTGTTCAGCTCCTTTTGAGGAAGAACGACTGCCTCAGCTTCAGGAAATTCATACTGCTTCAGTGCGGATTAGTGTGCAAATGTACTTTTGCCATAGGAAAAAAAAAAGTTGTGTATGGCTCTTTGGCAGGTTGGTTGGCTTTAAGAAAAAGAGGGTTGGAGAATTTTATGAGAAGAAAGGCAGAGCGGGGGTGGTTTTGAGCTCCTATCCTATCCTTAAACAATGAAAGAGAAGAATAATTAAAAGTACACTGAAAGCATAGCCACAAGCACTCTGAAGTGACATTTGGCTGTGTTGCATTCTTGACTATGTGACAATGGAAGCCTGTTCAGTTGCCTTTTCCCAAAGACAGAGAAAGGTCCCTGAGTTAAAATGTCACAATGTATCTTATTTTTCATTTCTTAGTCCTACCCTCACACAAAACTTTAAAAATAACAACTGTAAGAATTGAGGAAGATAAGGTGGGAGAGGACAGTTTAGAGTTGGCTCTGACTCTTTGATTTGGGCACAGAAGTTATAATCCTTCACTGAGAAGATGCAGAGGAGGAAAAAAAACACATAATCTGCCCAAACAACATTTGACCTATTTGGCATAATCATGTCATGCCCTGGAAAGTGATTTTTGGAATTGCATTTGAAATCAAAAAATTAAAGAATAAATAAAAGATTTTAATGAGATTTTTCTTCATCAATTGAAGGGTTATTTAGACTAAAGTTTTTTGCCCAGGAACAGCTATCATTTGCTGACAAAGAACTTGAAATCCTGCCTAAATAGAAGATACATCTTCTGAAACTAACACCCAAACTTGTACTTACAAAGTTAAATACATGCTTGGCTCCTGTTGATATCTCTCAGCTTGTCTCTCATCATCCCTACTTTGTGTTCTACAAATTCTAACTTACTGTCACCTTAGGAAGGAAAACATCTTCCAAAGATGTCCACTAGATGTCCAAATCACTTGTAATAACTATTTCTCCTTCCCTTTTACTCTTTTATAACCATAGTTAATCTGAAACATGCTGTTTGGTACCAGAGTACATTCACAGCCAGTCAGGACCAAAAAGAAAAACACATTTCAAAGTTTATTAATATTCTTTGCTTACACAGAAAATCTTGCTATTGTGCAACCAATAATTTGAATCATATGCAAATGTCCCATTTTTTGTTAAGCTTCATGCTTGTCACTGCCGCATTCTTTTTAACACATAATCCTCCTATATTGTCTGACTGCACTTTGACTCTCTTCAGTCATGACATCCTCCCACACAGCCCCTCTAACTATGGGCCTAGGTCATTTTTTTGAACTATATTACTTTCCTTTCTCTCTCTGTTTCTCTCTGTCTCTCTCTCATGTGTGTTTTTGCATATGTGGGTGAGCACGTGAATGCAGATATACATGCATATATGAGCACCTGCTCACAGAAGTAGAGGTTGATGACAGGTCGTTTACTTATTGTGCTCTACTTTACTTAGGCTTTATTTACTTAGGCAAGAGTTCCCACCCTGGAGCTTGCCAATTCAGCCAGTTTAGGTAGCCAGATTTCACAGGATATCCACCCTTTCTGCATCCTATACCCAGTTCTGAGATTGCAAGCAGGCCAACATATCCATATGGCTTTTACATGTGTTCTGAGTATCTTAACTCCACTAATCATGTTTGTGAGGCAAGTTATATCCACAGACAGTTTTTCTTCACTCTTAGCCTTTCTTCCCTCCGACAGTCTTTCATATCCAGTTGAAATGACCCTTTTGCACATTTTACCACCAGGCATTGTCTCTTTCTGCTGTTCTACCCTTCCTGACAGGACTTGCAGTACAGCTCACATTACTATTATTTGTTTGTATGTTTCCTTCACTCCCTAGAAGATGAATTCCTTGAAGTCAAGCAATTCTTCTAACTCATCTTTAGGTCCAGAACAAATTGACTTACATAAGAGATACTATTGGGTGTTTATTAAATTTCAGTTTATATAGCACTTTAGCATTTATGCATTTTTCATATATAATTATTTAACAGTAACCCCAGCATATTTATGAAAAACATAATATAATATGAGAGAACAGATGCTCACAGTTAAGTGATTGATCCAAAATAATCCATCTTCTTCATGGATAATTTTTTAAGACATCATATCTAAAATTCTCCTGGTAGTTGAACTTCTTTAATTAATTCCACCCAAAACTTTACTTCCGAGAAAGAAGAGAATAGTTATTTCATTGTCACCCCATTGTGAAAAAAGAAGTCCAACAAATGTTCTCTCATTTTCAAGACTGTGTTAAGACCCTTTGGAAACAGACACTACAAAAATTGATTTCTTCAGTGAAATATAATAACAGTTCCCTCTATTATTAATGTTTAAACACTTGGGTTAGAAGCAGGTATACTTCCTCCAATATTTGTTCTTTACCAAACATAGATCTCTTCTATGCACATTTTGATTATTTTGATTAGGTGGTATTTATTCAAAAGGCAAGAAGTACCAACATGCATAGAATAATGTATAAGGCTGGACTATGGAAACACAGATTAATTATGTAGTTGAGAATCCTTAGCCAGAAAGAGTGGTAGCACCAAAAAAATCACTCATAAAATAAAAGAGGCTAGAACAACTGGCATAGGGATGTGCATGTTTTCTTCTGATGTATTAAAATAAGATCTAGTTTAGGAAACTATTTTATGCAAAGTCTCTGAATGATCGGGAGTCTTGTTTTTCAGTTTTAGAATAGCAAAATCAGAAAAGACCTGTTCAAGTAGAAAGAATGTTATTCTGTAGCCTGCATGTCCTTGAGTTCCTCCCATGCTGGAGAGGGAAGCTGAGTGGTTAGCTCATGAGGATGTGGAGTGTGAGAAGTTCATGGAACTCTATGAGAGGCTAGAAGAACTGGACACTGATAAGGCTGAGATGAAGGCCTCAAGGCTCTTACACAGACTGGGTTTCACCCCTGCCATGAAGTGCAAGAAGTTAAAAGACTTCAGTGGTGGCTGGCAGATAAGAGTTACTCTTGCCAAAGCCTTCTTTATTCAGCCCTTAATGCTGCTTCAGGTCGAGCCGACCAACCACCAGGGCCTGGATGTTTGTGTATGGCTGCAAGAAGAACTTAAGACTTTCAAGAGCATCCTGGTCCTTGTGTCCCATTCCCATGACTTTCTGAATGGAGTCTGTACCAACATCATCCACATGCACAAGAAGAAGCTGAAGTTCTACATGGGTAATTATGATCAGTATGTGAAGATACGGCTGGAGCTGGAATTAAACCAGATAAAGAGGTTTCACTGGGAGCAAGTCCACATAGCATATGAAAAACTACATTGCCAGGTTTGGCCATGGCAGTGCCAATCTGGCTTGGCAGGCTCAAAGCAAAGAGAAAACACTACAGAAAATGATGGCATCAGGACTGACAGAAAGGATTGTGAGTGACAAGACACTCATTTTATTTCCCACTGTGTAGTAAGATCCCACCACCTGTCATTATGGCGCAGAACGTGAGCTTCAAGTATACAAAGGATGGGCCTTGCATCTATAATAATCTAGAATTTGGCATTGACTTTGAGGCAGAAGTTGCTATGGTTGGAGCCAACAGTGCAGGGAAGTCCAGTCTTCTGAAGTTGATAACTGGAGAGCTTCTGCAGAGATGGAATGATCTGAAAACATTCTCATGTTAAGATAGGATGTTACCATCAGCACTTACAGGAGCAACTGGACCTGGACCCTTCACCATTGGAGTACATGATGAATTGCTACCCAGAGATCAAAGAGAAGGAGGAGATGAGGAAGATCATTGGGAGATATGGCCTCACTGGGAAACAGCAGTTGAGCCCAATCCATAATCTGTCTGATGGGCAGAAGTGCTGAGGGTGGCTGAACTGTCTGGCCTGGCAGAACCCTCATATGCTTTTTCTTGGCAAGGCTACCAATCACTTGGACATTGAGACCATTGATGCACTGGCACATGTCATCAATGAGCTTGAGGGTGGCATGATGCTAGTCAGCCATGACTTCAGACTCATCCAGCAGGTTGCACAGGAGATTTGGGTCTGTGAGAAGCAGACAGTCACCAAGATTGGCCTGGAGACATCCTGGCCTACAAAAAGCACCTCAAGTCCAAGCTGGTAGATGAGGAGCCCCAGCTCACCAAGAGGACCCACAATGTAGGAGCCTCTGCCAGGCTTGAGTCAGGAATGCTACCTAGAAACCTGACCAGCCACTCAGGACAGGACCCTGAAGCTGCACTCCTGCATTGCTGCAATACTGCCCCTAGTCTCTCCCCTCAGCATGTTATCTTCAGCTGGACAACACTTGTCCCTTTCCCACCCTCCTTCCTCTCTGGCTTTTCCCTTCAGGCTCTTGCTGGTTACCTTGCCCTGAAAGATGCTGCCAAGGGTACCTTGGTTAACTGAGGGGCCCAAGCCCTGGTCTGGCCCTGGAACGATTCAAGAGCCTCATTTTATGGGTTTTGGTGATGCTGGAGGAATACCGTGAACCCATCACACCCATTCCTTATTGCTTCCGGTTTGGATTCTGGGCCAGGGGCTTAGTCCTGGTTGGGATTTTAATAATTATTTAACGTTGCAGATCTGTGTGTCATCTACAAATTGTCCAATAAATAAAGAGGATGCTAAAAGAAGCATACATCTTAGAACATATAAAACATATGTAATCATATGAATAATATCATAGACATAAATAAATAAAAAGTAATTTGATAAAAATCTTAAAAGAATTCAAATCTAAACTTTTATGTAAAAACAATCAGTGATTTCTACTTTAAATCTTTAAGGTGCACATCTACTCATTAATAATTTTTTATTAATTTTATTTAATTTATTATTACAGTTTATTCCTATTGTATCCTAACTGTAGCCCCTCCCTCCTCTCCTTCCAGTCCTACCCTTTCTCTTCTCCCCCTATGCCCCTCCCCTAATCCACTGATAGGGGAGGGCCTCCTCCCCTTTTATCTGATGCTAGCCTATCAGTTCTTATCAGGACTTGCTGCATCCTATTCCTCTGTGCCCTGGCAAGAACACACTCTTCAGGGGGAGGTGATCAAAGAGAGGACCACCGAGTCCATGTCAGAGACTGTCGCTGCTCCCCTTACTAGGAAGTCCAGTTGGAAAGTGAGCAGCCTGTGAGTTTCATCTGAGCATGGGGTCTAGGTCCTTTCCATGCATAACCTTTGGTTGGAATATTGGTCTCTGCAGGCCTCCTTGTGCCCAGTTTTTTAGCTCTGTTGGTCTCCTTGTAGAGCTCCTGTCCCTTCCAGGGCTTTCTATCCCCCCTTCTTCTATAAGATTCCCTGCACTCTACCCGAAGTTTGGCTATGGGTCTCAGTATCTGCTTCCATACCCTGCTGTGTAGAATCTTTCAGAGGCCACATATGGAAGGTTCCTGTCATGTTTCCTGTCTTCTCCTACTTCCAATGTCTGTCCTGTTTGCTCTCCTGAACGAGGATTAAGCCTCTTCCCTAGGATCCTCCTAGTTGTTTAGCTTCTTTAGGAAGATAGATTTTAGTATGTTTATCCTATATTATATGGCTAATATCAACTTATAAGTGACTAAAAAAGGAAGATATGGGCATAAATGCGTACAAAAAATTAATCACATTGAAGCCCAGCTTCAGTGATAGAATCTCATCAGCTAGTGCTAATTTGGGTATTGTTCTTGCTCACCAACCTCAACAAGCTTCTGGCTTTACTATTAAGAGTGTATTAGTGGATTTGGAGAAAAGCATGGGAGAAGAAGAGGGAAGGAGGGCGGGATGGGAGGGAATGAGGGTGGGAGGTTATAGCTGGGATACAAATAGGATACAAAGTGAATAAACTATAATTAATATAAAAAATAAAAAATTAATAAATAAAAGAGTGTACTTTCCTGAACTTCAGATTGTTCCCTACCTTCTTTTTTTTTTTTTTTTTCATCAGAGCCACTATCAAAAACATCTTTACCTAACTTTGCTAAACAATCTATTTTTCCAAATTCTTTCTAAGGGTAGTAGCCATTGCTAACAATCTATGTCTTTAGGTTCTTTTAAAGGTTGGTGGTTAAACCATTAATCTGCTCCAGCAGCAGAGCCTAAAAAAGATCTACCTTTTTTTACAAGTTTCACAAAATGTTTATGTAGCAATCATAAATTTAAATGCATTCCTTTTTGAGCTTCTTTATAAATTTACTCCTTATATTTATAATGCAGAACACTTGTTTCCATGAGAAACATCTTGCGTCTTTATCAACTTTCCCATGAGTTTTATCATTAAAATATAGTATGTTTACAGTTCACCATCCCTATTGACCAAAGACATTCAGTGTCTTATCTAAGTCAGCTTTGAAGTGCTATCTAAAAGGAACTATGAAATTTAACTGTTCTTTAAACAGTTCAAATATTTTAAATGAATAGTGATCTTATAAAGTTATGGATAGTTTGAAATCAGAAATGCAACTGTCTTCATTTTATAATGTAAAGAAAGAATGAAATAAGTTAAATGTCCATGTTTTCTACCTCAGTAATTAAACAAGTTTCCATAGTTCTAGGAAATATTATTTTCTTGATATTAGAAGTATAAAGTTAAAAACTTAACATGGTATTTCAACTCTACTCATGTTTCCTCCATATCCAGTCTAAAATAATACAGTTTTTATCAATTTTAGATAGAAAATAAAGTTATATGTTAATGGATGAATTAACATATGACATCCTCCTAACCATGGGTAGAATTTTGAAAATATAATACCTCTCTGAAATATTTTCATTGTAATTTATGTCCTAAAATCTAAATTAAATGTTCTATAAAAGCAAAATCTCTCATTCAATTATTTAAAATGATTTTGTTACTTTAAATAAATTTAATAATATATCACATTGCATTTTATTTTATTTCACAGATTAGTTTTAGTTTTTAGTGTGTGTGTGTGTGTGTGTGTGTGTGTGTGTGTGTGTGTGTGAAAGCACCTATATGGAGGTAAGAATATGACTGTGAAAGTGAGTTCCTTTTCTCTACCCTGTGGGTTCCGGGGACCAAACTCAAGGGGTCAGGCTTGGCAGCAAGCCCTTTCACCAGTAAGCCATCTCACTAGCCCAAAGCACAGCATTGAATTAATGATATGCCTTACAGGCTCAAACTTAGACACCATAGTTCTTGCTAATATTTCCGATGAGCTGTCAAAATATTAATTGTTCTTTATTATTTTACCACCTCATCTTAGTTCACCAGGTAGGTACACACATGGTAGAGAAATGTAGGAAGCCAGGAGTGGATAGGTAAGTAAATAAAGCCACTCATTTTTAAATAACTGGAGAGATGGCTCAGTGGCTAAGAGCTGCTCTTCCAGAGGTACTGAGTTAAATTCCCAGCAACCACATGGTGGCTCTCAACCATTTATAATGAGATATGGTGCCGTCTTCTGGCATGCAGGTAGAACATTGTATACATAATAAATAAATAAATCTTTTTAAAAAATCTAACATTGTTAATTTTAAGTGCCAGACATACTGCCCAGTGAGGAGCTGGAAGCTCCCTTAGAGTTTTTCACACAATTCATCTATTAGGGGATTATGAGAACTGCAAGGATAATAAGCAGAACTGTGCTCCATAACAGCATGAAATCCTCAGGACAAGTAGTTCTCTAGGCTGTGCCATGCTGTGAAACACATATCATGGCTCTGCTAACTGGTGCACCACATTCCATGAGTTCCAGAGATATTTTGCTGTTGCTCCTGCATGGCTCCTGATGCATGTAAATATCAATGAATATCATTCTTACAACCAGTGGAAGACTTAATATCTTCTTGGAAACACAGATTTTCAAAAGAAGATATTAGAGAAAAATTGAAAAAGTGTACTCTACTTCTAGACTAGATTTCATAATTATCTTTCTGAAGCAACCTTCAAAGTTAGTTTTTTTGGACCCTTGTGGACAAATGTGTTAATAGTTTGAGGTACTTACCTCCATTCCAGCAGAAACAAGGCTATGCAAGATAGGCAGGAAAGAGAAGAGAGGGGAGGAACAAATCTTAGGATATAAAACCTGCCATTCCTTCCCTTCTCCTTGCAGTGCTTCCAATTTAACTTCACTTGAATCCAATATTTTCTCAACTGGAGATGTTCAGCAATGCCTGGAGAAAGCACTGGCTACCCAACAGACAGACATAATACCTGTCAGCACCTGCCATGCTCAGAACAGTGATGCACATCAAAACACTTCTTGATATAAAATGTCAGTGGTGTTCACACTAAAAGCCCCCAACAGAACAAGCTGTGACCAAAGTAGACATAGATAGAAGTAAAATGCTCTGATCCACCTTTAAGAAATGCTTGTGGTAGAAGACTCTTTATTTTGTCCTGGACAAAGTGATCTAAGTTCAGAAGAGCTTAAAAGCAAGAAAGATATATGGCAGTAAGGTAAAGGCTCCTGTTTACAAGAAGCATTCTGCCTAAAGGGCCCAGATTCCCCTAGAATCAGATTTTCAAAGACATTTTTTGAGGGGAGGGGTACAGAATGTAGTAATAGAAGTAGTTTGTAAACATTGCAGGTTTTCAGGAGTGAATAAATAGGTCTTTATGTAAATCAGTAGCTTGCTTGGCTAGAAGCTATCTAGATAAAGCTGCCTAGAGGCGGACTGTCCAGCTGTTTAGTTTGAAAGGTAGCTGCTTCTGACTAGGAAATAAAATGTGAAAAGATTAGTTTGAGGTTATTGCCTTTGTTTTTGTGGGGGAAATTAAAGATTTATTTTTCCACATTTTAATTTTCAGTTATAATGAGATGAGGATGTATTTTTTTCTGCTACTTTATTGTATTTTAAAAAAATAGGAAAATGCTGGAGAGCTTGCTCAATGGTTACAAGCACTGTCTGCAATTCCAAATGATCCCTGTTCAATTTTCAGCACACATGTGGCAGCTTACAACCAGTTCCAGAATACTCAGCTCCCTCTTCTCACCTCCAGAGGCACCGCACATGCGCATGGTGCACAATGATACATGCAGTCAGAACACCCATACACATAAATAAAACAAAACAATTTTTTTTTAAATGAAGGTGGAAACTGTTACAAATATTGGCCATCAAGTGCTGTGGCTATTCTCTCCCCCTTAGACAGTTAGTTGTCTGGGAAGAGGAAGAATCTGGGAAAGATCTGGAGATGTGTTAAGGAGCCAAAATGAAATTTCTCATATCTCCCTGGGATACTACAGAAACTACAACAACAGCAGCAATATAACCAAGATGAACACTCATCTCTCTTGGTTTCCTGTCTGGAAAAAAATGCCAAAAAAAAAAAAAACCCAAAACAAACAAACAAAAGCAATGGGACCAGACCAGCCTCTTCAAACATACAGCCATGTCCTTCCTGCTATAAATAGAGAGTATCCTCAAATTTAGCAGTGTTTTAAATTCTCTAATACTCAAGTTATATATGTCATTAACAGGAATGTCTCTTTTTTGACAATTGGATGGATATTTATACGTACATGCTGGTATATCTTTGATTGAGCATGTATCTACAAGCTATTTATGACCACTTTAGAAAAGTGTAGAAAAAAAGCATTTCAGAGCCAGGTTTTCTTCAAACAATAAAGAAAGTGAAACCCTCTGACAGAATTTCTCAGGATGCAAAGTATTGAGAAATCCTTTAAAGCTTTTCAGAGGGACAAAATACAGATACTCACAGCACCACTTTGACATAAACTTGTCACCCCAGTATCTTCAAACTGCTTTCATCTGTGACAGACATTTCACATTTTCTAGAACATGGAATAGACATAAAAGGAAAACATATTTTTCAGATACAATAAAAAAACAGCCTATCAAGATTTAGAATTAAACCGTAACTATGTCTTACATACATTCTGATGGCTGAGGAAGAAGCTATAATTGTCATAGAAGTTGAAAGGTTATTTAAGCACGTACTCAGAACAAAAGGCATAAGGTGTCTTAGCTGTGTGAACAAAAGCACTAGTATAAAGTTCAACTGAGGAACGATACTGGTATATGGAATAAATTAAAAAAAGATTGGCAAAAACATTCAAGAAAATTGGGAAGAGCATGAGGATAATGAGAAATTTGATGGAGAAATTTGGACCTCTTAACCGTGTTGGGCACCCATGAAGATCTTATAATCACTTCTAGAATTACAGGCTTATGCAGATGTTCAGGCAGCCCTAGAAATCCGTTATACAACAGCACTATTTAAAGCAATAATTGTTTTAGATAAATTCTCTCCAGAATCTGACTTCCGAAGGGGATAAACATGACAGAGAGTAATGCTATGGTAGTAATTTATAGGACTTTTGACTTTAATTCTCATGTTACAAACACAAGAAATTGTATGATAAAAAATATTAGCTTAATTTAACTTTACCTAATAAACAACAAAGGGCAAAGCAAAGGTTGGTTTGCCATGATTTGAGTCAGAAATATTTTACTAGCTCAATTTATTATTCTCCTAAAATGGGGATATGAAAAGACATTTAGAAATGTGGTTAGTATCAATTAGACTTTACTTTTCAAAGTAAAGTCAGAATTGTGTTTTTAAAAATCCTTTACCAAATTGACAGGTATTGCCAGCATGAGCTAATCCCTACGTCTTGATTAATGAACTCCTTAGACATTAAGCAATAGAGCAAAAAGCCTTAGAATCAGCACTACTACCTAAGTTAGAATTTATAGCAATATATTTTATAAACTCTAAGAGAATTTCATGTAATTCATCTTGGTCATATTAGGCCCAATTTCCAGATCTGGATCCATTCTCCTCCTACCTCCCCCACACTCCATACTTTGTGTCCTTTTTGTTTGTTTGTTTGTTTATTTGTTTGTTTAGAAGAGACTGCATCACAGCAGATACCCTCATCCTCTGACTCTTACACTACTTCTTTTTCATCTTTGGCAATGATGTTTCCTGAGCCTTAAGTATATGTTGTAAGTATATTAAATGGAGGCAGGCATCCCACAATGAGTTTGTCTCGGCATTCTGACCAGTTGTAGCCTTCTATAAAAATATCTGTCTGCTGCAAAGAAGAAACCTTATTTGGTAAGAGATGAGACCTGTGTTAATTGTGGCTATAAGGATAAGTATTTAGAATACAGTTAGAAATTATGCTAGTTTGAGAAAGAAGCTTTATATCACCATCAAATGATGATTGGCTATGCTAGGCATGAATTCCTTACCTTAAGTACAATTGGATGGCTGTTGAATATCTCCAGGATATATGTGCCATTGTTACATCTTTAATAATATCTGGTCATGTTTGTCACTGTTGTGTTCCATTGATGTCATAACATGATAGATCTATTGATTGTTTCTCTTCGCTAGTAGCTTGCATAGCCTTTCAAAAACTATTGTAGTTAGTCTTTATTGACGAGGCTTACAAGTCATATCCAAATTGATTTCTCCCAAATTCTGTGTCTAAAGTGTTTTATGTCTCAGCAACAGGTTTTACTAATCATCAAGGGCAATGGAAACAGCTCATATTGTTTTAGGAGTCTCACTGATCCTCTGATTAACAACTCAAAATGAGGTTTGCCGTACCGAGAACTTTGGTATTTCTTGCTTGCTTTTTTTTTTTTTTTTTCTTTTTTGTTGTTATATAAATTTTTGCTCGGATAAAGCTAACCTTTAAATTGAGTTTTTTTCTTTTTAATTTTTATTAATTACAGTTTATTCACTTTGTATCCCCCCATAGCTCCCTCCATCCCCCCATATTACCCTTCCTTTCCCTTCTCTACCCATGTCCATCCCCAAGTCCACTGATAGGGGAGGTCCTTCTCTCCTTCCTTTTGATCCTAGTCTATCAGGTCTCATCAGGAGTGGCCGCATTGTCTTCCTCTGAGGCCTGGTAAGGCTGCTCCCCCCTCAGGGGGAGGTGATCAAAGAGCAGGCCAATCAGTTTATGTCAGAGGCAGTTCCTGTTCCCATTACTATGGAACCCACTTGAACACTGAACTGCCATGAGCTACATCTGTGCAGGGGTTCTAGGTTATCTCCATGCCTGGTCCTTGGTTAAAGTATCAGTCTCAGAAAAGACCCTTGTGTCCATATATTTTGGTTCTGATTCTGTCCTTGTGTAGCTCCTGTCCTCTCCAGGTCTTACTATCTCCCCCTTCTTTCAGAAGATTCCCTGCACTCTGCCCTAAGCTTGGCTGTAAATATCAGCATCTGCTCTGGTACACTGTAGAGGAGAGCCTTCTGTAGAAGAGAGGCCCTCTGTGGTAGGAGAGTCTGGGTTTCACAGTGAACGTTGTCAAGTGCTATAACTTCATTATACTCATTCCTAATACTCCTAATATACTAAAGTGTGTGTGTGTGTGTGTGTGTGTGTGTGTGTGTGTGTGTACGTAATGGTTCTCTATGAGATTATTTCTGTCTCATATCCTTCCTGTTATTTAACTTTTCTCTCTCTCTCTTCCTCTACCTCTGTCTTTTCATTCTTCTTCTGTTCTCAGGTAAGTCTCCTTAGTTTATTTTCCCATCTCTTTGTCTCTTCGTTCTTATCAGCTGCATCTTGTTATTGTTATCTGGTGTTTCCGTCTATGGTAATTCATTGGAAGTGAGCATTAGACAGGTTGGGTATAATTATATATAAAATAGCATCAAAATTTGTATTAAAGGAGTGCTATGAATGTTCTATTTAACAGCTTAGAACATCTAGAAAGGACACCAGCAATTCTTTCTCAGGCAAGAATATCAATAGTGAGAAGCCTAGACTGCCCAGTTGCAAGGTCTACATTGTGACAGATGAACACCTGCATGTCCATATAGATAAGTTAAACACTTAGTGGATGAAATAGTAACAAGATGCAATGATGAGAAACTATAGATATCTCATACAAGAGAGTTTTCAGAAGTTTCATGAGAATAATAACCATCTTGGAAAGGTCATGCTATCCTACTAACCTACAAGCCACTAATGATTAACAGATGATAGGATGTACTATCATAAAATGAATTAAACCATGTCTGAAAGACAGAATGCAGGTGCCTAGAACACAATCCTCACACAGACAAAAAGGATAAGTAGATTGGGTAATTTATTCATTTCACATACTTAGTGCAGAGGAATACAGGCAGATCTACAGGGTACATTATAGAGAGTCCTAAATCCATCGAGTATTGATTGATTCTCTAGTAACTTCAAACAGCAAGAAGTTCAGTAATAAAAAAGGGTTCTAGGAGTGAAGCAATGTCTGATAATAATTGAGCAGCTATAGTGTCAAACGCACATAACAATTCTCTAAGTTTCATGTTCAAAATCTGTCAGACTGATTGGAAATAGCATAAGACAGGAAGGATGCATCATTATTTTACTTTTCATTTCATGTTTTGATCTTAGCACAATGTTTAATAAAATAAATGAGCTGTTTCCTAAGGTTATAATATATAATAATATATTATGTTATATATTATAAAATATAATATATTATATATGTTATAACATATGATATAAAATATATGATATATGATATAGAATATACACTATGATATATGACATATAATAATATATATTATTATATTATATATATAATATATATTATATATATAATATATATTATATATATATTATATATATATTATATATAATAATATATATTATTATATTATATATATAATATATATATAATAATATATATAATAATATATATTATTAATTTATATTATATATTTAACATATTATCTTATATAATAATATTACTATTATGCTAATATAATATTATATATTATGTAATGTAATTATATATACTATAACATAATATTATATATTAAATTATATATAATCTCATATATATTATATATATATATATATTAGATTATCTGTATGAGCTAGTAAGCAAATAAATGAATGTTTATATCCTTCATTTGCAACTTCTGTTTTGTTCCTTATGCATTCTCCTCTCTTCAGTTACTTGCCTCCTTAAAAAAAGACTCATGGTCCACTGGACTGGGCTTTCATTCATCATTCTTTTTGTTCAATACTAGGTGTTTAACAGCTGAAGAAAATACAGCAAAAGGAAAATGAGAAAGAAAAATAAAAAACTGTTACTGTCAACATTTTATTGCTTATATAGGATAACTTTGGGCAAAATTATGTTACTTTACCAGTTTTCAACGATAAAAAAATCCAAAGTACTCCTAGTAATATATGGTGCTAATGAAATGCGCCATATGAAAAAACAAACCAAAATTCGACATTTACACCAGTTTATGACAGGTGAAGAGAGTGTGAAGAGTTAAAATATGGCTAATGGAATCACAAGCTTGATGTCATAATTTTACAATTTTGTTTTATGCATAGTTTACTAAACTAATTAATTATATTTAAAATATTTGTAACTTTAATAGCTTAATTTCACATTTTACTTTATTCTAATTCTATGTCTATCAATCTGATGCTCAGAGGTTATTTTTTTTTAACAAGCTTTAACATCCTACTTGCTCTGGAAGACATTAAACAAGTCACTGAAGAGAGGAAAATCCTTTAAGGATGACATGGTGGAAAGAACATAGTCTTATATATTACATATGTCACTGATAATACCATTGGCAAAGATGGTAGAATATATTTCATTTAAAAAAGGAAATACCAAAATTAAGAATTTACTGTGGGATAAAAATATCTTCATTCACGTGCTTGACATATAGTTCAGTAGTGCTCTATACCTAGTATTAGAAATCATAATCCTTACGTTCTGATTGCAGGAGTGATATGTATAGACCTAGAAAGAAATAGTTAAAAAGAAAAAAAAATACCGATAATAGAATAATGCCATGTTATAGAATTTTCAAATATTCTTTTCCTTTCCCTATTCTTGGTGGGTAACAGAAGTTTGCACATGGCCATGTTGTAGAAGCTAATAGTTTTCAAAGATAAAAAAAATAATAATAATAAAGTAAACCAACAGTTTTCCATAATGGAGAAAAAGTGTTTATTTTTATTTATTATTATCATTTATTACAATTTATTCAATTTGTATCCCAACTGTGTTCCCTTGCCTCATCTCCTCCCAATCTCACCCTCGCTCCCTCTTCTCCCCCTATGCCTCTCCCCTACTTCACTGATAGGGATTGTCTGCCTCCCCTTCTATTTGACCCTACTCCATCAGGTCTCATCATGACTGGTTCCATTGTCTTTTATTTTTAATTTATTTATTTATTTTTATTATTAGCTAAATTTTATTAACTTTGTATCCCAGCTCTATCTCTGTCCCTCATTCCCTCCCAATCCCACCCACTCTCCCTCATCTCCTCCCTGCTCCTTTCCAAGTCCACTGATATGGGAGGACCTCCTCCCCTTTCATCTGACCCTGTTTTATCAAGTATATTCAGGACTGCCTGCAAAGTCCTCCTCTGTGGCCTAGTAGGGCTGCTCCTCCCTTGGGGGTTGGGGAGGTCAAAGAGCCCACCATTGAGTTCATGTAAGAAGTAGTCCCTGTTCCCCCTACTAGGGTACTGAGGTTCCCCTCACTTGGATACTGAGCTACCATGGCCTATGTTCGAGCAGAGGTTCTAGGTTATATCCATACATGGTTCTTGGTTGGATAAAAAATCTCATATAAGACCCTGTACACATAAAATAGGGTATGTTGTACCTTCATTTTCATTGAATTCTAGGAAGTCTTTAATTTCTATCTTTATTCCTTTCTTAACCCAACTGTCATTGAGCAGCAAGTTGTTCAGTTTCCATGTGCTTGTAGGCTTTTTGCTAATTCCATTGTTGTTGATGTCCATCTTTAGTCCATGGTGGTCAGATAGAATACAGAGGATTATTTCCATCTTCTTATATCTGTTGAGGCTTGCTTTGTGAACAACTATAAGGTCTAATTTGGAGAAAGTTCCATGAGGTGCTGAAAAGAAGGTATACACTTTTGAGTTTGGGTAGAAAGTTTTGTAGACATCTATTAGGTCCATTCGATTTAGGACCTCTGTAAGTGTCTTTATTTTTTTATTAGCCTTCTGTCTAGATGATCTGTCCCTTGGTGAAAGTGGGGTGTTGAAGTCTCCCACTATTAAGGTGTTGGAATCAATGTGTGATTTCAGTTTTAATAGTGTTTCATTTATGAATGTAGGCACTCTTGTATTTGGGGCATAGATGTTCAGAATTCTGATGTCCTCTTAATGCATTTTTTCTTTGATGAGAATGCAGTGCCCCTTCTCATCTTTTTTGATTACTTTTGGTTGAAAGTCTGTTTTATTAGGTATTAGGATAGCTACCCCAGCTTGTTTTCTGGGTCCTTTTGCTTGAAAAACATTTTTCTAGCCCTTTACTCTGAGGTTGTGTTTCTATTTGTTGCAGAGGTGTGTTTCTTGGATGCAGCAGAATGTTGGATCTTGTTTACACACCCAATCTGTTAATCTGTGTCTTTATTGGAGAGTTGAGTTTATTGATGTTGACAGATAATAGTAACCAATGAATGTTAGCTACTTTCATTGTGGAGTTGGTGGTCTTACTGTGTTTCATTGCTTGTTTTCTTTTAATTTTTGTTGGGATATTATCTGTATGTTATGTTTTCTTCGGTATAGTCGTTTTTGTTGGATTGGAGTTTTCCTTCTAGTATCTTCTGTAGGGTTGGTTTGCTGTGTAGATATTGCATAAATTTAATTTTGTCATGGAATATTTTGTTTCCTCCAACTATGTTGATTGAAAACTTTGCAGGTTATAGTAGTTGGGTTGGCATCTGTGGTCTCTTAGAGTCTGCATGACATCTGCCCACGCCCTTCTGGCTTTCATAGTTTCTGATGAGAAGTCCAGTGTGATTCTGATAGGTCTACCTTCATATGTTACTTGGCCTTTTTCCCTTGCTGCTCTTAATATCTTTTCTTTGTTATATAGATTTAGTGTTTTGACTATTATGTGATGTGAGGAGTTTGTTTTCTGGTCTAGTCTATTTGGTGTTCTATAGGCCTCTTGTATATTTATGCACATCTCTTTCTTTAAGTTGGGAAAATTTTCTTCTACGATTTTCTTGAAAATATTTTCTAGACCTTGGAGCCTGGAATCTTCTTTTTCATCAAGTCCTATTATTCTTAGATTTTTGTCTTTTCATGCTATCCTTGATTTCTTGGATATTTTGTGTTTGGGACTTTTCTGATTTTACTTTTTCTTTGAGAGAAGTATCAATTTCTGAGAGTGTAGCTTCAGCTCCATAGATTCTCTCTTCTATATTTTGTATTCTGTTGGTGATGCTTACATTTGTGGTTCCTGATCTTTTCTCTAAGTTCTCCAGCTCCAGGGTTTTCCCAGTTTGTGTTTTTCTTTATTGATTCTAATTCTGTATTCATGCCTTGCACCATTGTCTTTATTTGTTTGAATGTGGATTCCTGTCTCTCTATGATGGTCTCTATTTTTTTTGTTCATTTCCTCTCTATATGCCACTAATTTTATCTCTACTTGTGCCTCTATTTGTTTGGCTATATTTGCCTGTGGCTCTTTTAGAATTTTGTTCCTCTTTCCTTGCCTCCACTTGGTTGGCCAAATCTTTGATATATTTGCTCATTTCTTCTTTAACTGTCTGTAATATTATGGCTATTGCTTTGAGAGATTTGTTTGTTTCCTCTTTATAAACCTCAAATAATTGGGTAAACATCGCTTTAAAGTCATTTTCCTGTGCTTCTGATTGGAGTATCTATCAATTTGGGGGGTTACTAGTGAAGCCATGATGTTCTGATTTATGTTGAATGTGTACTTTCGCCTACTCCTAGCCATTGGCTTATCTGTAACCTTCCATGTTTGTTCCTGGATTCTGCAGTTTATACTGTTATTGTCTCTCTCTCCAGCATCTGGAGAATTCTTTAGGAAGGTGAGAGGTCCCGTGGCCTCGGTGTGTGTATTGGTACTTCAGCTGTAAACTGTGGGAGGAAAGTCCTAGGGCATAGAAGGGCAAATAGGGGCATGTTTGTGTGTGTGTGGAAATGTGTGTGGAAGTGTGCCTCAAGGGACAGAGTGATAGAAAATGTTGAAGCTCTGCCTCTCAGGCTTCTATGGGGTTACTTGTACGTGTGTTATAGATGTAGCCGGGGGTGGTGATAGTCGCGGCATAATTTCCTCATGCAAATTCTCTATATACCTCAGTGGTCTACAGGCCCCTGGTATTCTGCTCTGTCTGAGCTCCCTTAACTCCACTGTTGGACCTTCAGAGCAGGGGCTTCAATGTCCCAAGAGTCTCTCTGTTTCCCACAGTGGGTGTGTGGGTGGGAGGGGTCTGATGCCTGGCTGCTAGTTTAGAAGGACCCTGGATCTGGGGCTCTGCAGACACTCAAGGGCACACTCACTCTCAAGCAGGTCACATCAGCAAGGATCGGGATATCCAGTCTCTCTACTCTCTAGTTTGGCCCTACTTAGTCATATGTAGGAAGACTGACCCATTTCACCAGCTCGGTGCTGCTGCAGTCATCAGGTTAGGAAGTCCAGCTGTAGCTGGAGAGTGGGATGCTGGTCCAGATGCCTCTGGGAAGTCCTGGGGTCCCTTCACTGTGCTCTTCAGACCTGGAAGGCCTGGTGCCTGGTGTGCTTAGCTTCTTTGGCGGGTCTGCTGGACTTTGGTAGCTATGTAGCCTATTATCTGACACCAAGGGTTTGGGCAGACTGTACAATCAGAGGCTGAGAGTCCCTGAGAGTATGCATGGCAGCTCGCAGAACTGGGACAAGGGGAGGATGATACCGCAGATCTGGGACTCCAAGGCAGGTACACCTGGCAGCTGTGGCTGAGGGGCCAGGAGCCCTGCCTCTGCCACCACAGTCCCCATGCAGTGAGCTCTGAGCTGAGAATCTCTGTGAGCTGGCTGTGCCAAGGAGGAGAGAGGCCCAAAAAAGGGGAGTGCCAGGAGATCAAATACTCATTTCTTTCCTTCCCCAAACAAGTCTACAGGTGAACAGGGACCAAAGTTCTCACCTCATGTGATATTCCCTCTCATTTAGAAAGCCTCAACCTCATTTCCCTGGCTTTAGTCATCCTTCCACTCACCAACTCTGACACTTCAGCTCCTCAGAAACTGTGTGTGCTTGTTGCCATATTGGATCTGCCACCTGAAAAAGTTTTTAGGGCAGAAAGTAAAAACCAATGATCTTGATTTTAAGTCCAAAGTTTGTTTAAATGCATTACTATGGCCTGGTCACTTCATGAGAAACCAGTTCTAGGCTTATCTCTTGATGACATGTGCATGGAGTGACAAGTTTCATGAAAATGAGAAAGAGTAGAGTGTGGTCTGCAAATATTAAAATCCACATTCTACTCATGTCAATTATTGTTATAACTGCTATGATTCTTAAAATGAAGGAGATTCTTGGAAGTCTGCCAACATAACAATGGTTATTATTATTTAACATACTAAAGAAGAAAAACATATCAAGAAACAGGGTACTCACCTTACACCCATCAGAATGGCCAAGATCAAAAACTCTCAAGTGACAACACATACTGGAGAGGTTGTGGAGAAAGGGGAACCCTTCTCCACTGCTGGTGGTAATGTAAACTTGTACAACCACTCTGGAAATCAATCTGGCGCTTTCTCAGACAACTGGGAATAGCGGTTCCTAAAGATCCAGCCATACCACTCCTAGGCATATATCCAAAAGAGGCTCAAGTACACAATAAGGACATTTGCTCAACCATGTTTGTAGCTGCTTTATTTGTAATAGCCAGAAGCTGGAAACAGCCCAGATGCCCCTCAACTGAAGAATGGATGCAGAAATTGCGGTACATCTATACAATGGAGTATTACTCAGCAATGAAAAATAAGGAAATCATGAAATTTGTAGGTAAATGATGGGACCTGGAAAGGATCATCCTGAGTGAGTTGTCCCAGAAGCAAAAAGACTCACATGGTATATACTCACTCATATAAACATACAACATAGGATAAACCCGCTAAAATCTGTACATCTAAACAAACTAAGGAAAAGAGAGGAGCTTAACTAAAATGTTCAATCCCCATCCTGAAAGGCAAAGAGGATGGACATCAGAAGAAGAAGAAAAGAGGAAACAACCTAGGAACCTGCCACTGAGGGCCTCTGAAAGGCTCTGCCTTGCAGACTATCAAAGCAGATGCTGAGCCTGATGGCCAGAATGAATGGAATTTTATGTAAGAAGTGGGAAATAGCAAGAGCTGGAGAGGACAGGAACTCCACAAGGAGAGCAACAGAACAAGAAAATTTGAACACAGGGGTCTTCCCAGAGACTCATACTCCAACCAAGGACTATCCGTGGAGATAACCTAGAACCCCTGCACAGATGTAGCCCATGGCAGTTCAGTGTCCAAGTGGGTTACATAATAATGGGAAGAGGGACTGCCTCTGACATAATCTGATTGGCCTGCTCTTTAATCACCTCCCCTGAGGGGGAAGCAGCCTTACCAGGTGACAGAATATGACAATGCAGCCACTTCTGATGAGAACTGATAGACTAAGATCAGAAGGAAGGAGAGGAGGACCTCCCATCTCAGTAGACTTGGGGAGGGGCATGCGTGCAGAAAGGGGAGGGAGGGTGGGATCAGGAGGGGAGGAGAGAGGGGCTTATGGGGGGATACAAAATTGAATATAGTGTAATTAATAAAAGTTAAATAAAAAATTAAAAAAAGAAACTGTACTTCCTTCCCATAAAATACATGTTGGTTATAGTTGGGACTGAAGGTTTTTATTTGTTCTTAATATTTCTTCCTACAAAAAAAAATACAAGCATGGACTTTGAAAATGTTATCTAGTAAAGTAGGAGCTGGGTTAGATTTTTTAAAACAGTTGCTTTATGAAAAATTGGAACTCTCTAGTGTTATATGCAGAGAACAACCCCACTCTCACCATCTCAACAGAACAGAGATACATTTCTCAAAATTAATATCTTTCTTTTTTAATATCTATCTTTTATATATATACATATATAAGATATATATAATAGATAGATAGATAAATATATTATATATATATAAAAGATATATATATCTTTTTTAACATCTATCTTTGCCTCTTTCATTTCCAACACAATCTTATTTTCCTTTTTTGTGGGGAAAAGGTAAACTATGTCTCTTTCCCTAATACATTAATACTCTATCTTCTCACGTTTGTAAAATAATAGTTAAAACTTTACAAAAACAATATAGAGGAAGCCTCCAATGGAATATTCCAGGGCATCTGCAACTAGACTATTTTATGACTACAGTGGAATTTAGCAATGGAATATAGGCCCTAATCCTTTACTGCTTATGGCTCAGGCATCTGAAGTCTTAACAAATCCTAAGTGATATCCTGTTCTAGTCTACCCAGCAAATTAGAACAAACTACCAGGGCTAGAATTTTCATTTTTCTTTTCATTTCACTAAAATAATTCTTAGGCAGAGTATATTTTTCATCTTATCCATTCCTCAGAAAACCTTCCCAACTTTCCCTTTCCACAAATGACCACAATACCCACTGTTCGGCTGTATGTTAATTCCATGTGTTCCCACATCAGGAAGTATTTAGATAGCCTTTTAAGAAATCTATCTTTTTCTTTCCAGTCTTGAACTATTGAGAATGAGATCCAAATCTGCTTCACTGTTTTATTTGTAGCACCTTGCACATTATACATGATAAATACTAGTTGGCTTAATGGATTTAGGGAAATTCTATCTTGAAAGCACTCACAAGTAATAAATTGACTCAAGTGCACAAAGCAATGTGCTCATCGTACAGTTAATTTCAATTACAGAGGCTGTGAAATAGATAATCTGGACTTCCAATTGTTTAGCTTGCTTTAGATAAAATGTATCATCCATAGTCTTACCACCATTTCTCTTCCCTGTGTAGATATTGCTCTGACATTAACTTTTTAAGATTAGTTTATGATGAAAGCAGTAACCACAAAGATACGAGAACAGCAATGTGCTGCCTCTGTCATTAACCTTGGTGGCTTTGAAGATGTTCCCTGAGCATCAGAAATCTCTGTCACTGTCAGCCCTGCCCTACTTGTTCCAGGAAGAAAGATGAATGGAAGAATAGTAAAGCCCAGATGAGCCTATGAAAACATGCACAGTCTGCTGGAAATAATAAGAGTGTTTTTCCTGTTAAATATTATTGATTTTCACCATAGCAACCCTTTCATGAATTCCTTCCTTTTACTTCCCTAAAATATTTACATAAGTTTCCCTTATTTCTTTATGGGCCTGAGATGCAGCCCAGTTCTTTACTTGGCTTTTAAAACTCCATTTACAAACTCCTACTAACCAAACCTTTAAAGTCAGAAACTTTGAGTTCAGCTTCTTTGCTGAAATAAAGAAACTAACTGCCACAGAATGTATGGTTTCCAGACAACAATCATATAAGGTTCCTTTAAGGAGGGAAAATTATGACAAAAATGTATGTTTATACATAAAGGTGTTATGCACAATGACACTTGTGGACCCTTTTCCTCAATCCTGGGTTGCTTAGTCTAGTACAGGATAAATATGCTACCGTGTACAGCACCATGAAGATAAGCCTGATGGGCATCTGAGGCTTCACATCGGCCCACTAGTTAGAAAAGTGGAGGATAGTCCTGACATAGACTATGTTGCCTGCTTTCTGATGATTTCCTCCTGATGGGACTCCCCTACAAGGCCATAGGGGAAGAATACAAACTCAGTCTTCATGCAAATAAATGAACGGGGGTGTCTGGGTAGAGGGGTTCCCCTATTATAAAGAATAGGGCAGAGGGGTGTAGGAAAGAGTCTGGGACTGGGAGGAGAGGATGGAAGGGCCTATGACCAAGATGTAAATTGAATTAATTAATAAAATAAAATAAAGGAAAAAATGTTCAACAATAATGCTACATGTTAAAAGTTAAACACATATTATTGTGGTTAAGTTTTAGAAGACTACAAACACTATTGTACTCTACACAAAATGCAAATTATTAGCACTTTCATGCCAAGTAATATCTAGCATATATAGTCATATTCATAAGAATTTCACTAAGATTGGTAAGAGCTAAACCAGGTTGACATTAACTGTATAGAGTTGCTTTTTCTTCAGTTAATAAGTCCAAAGACAGGTGATTCAAGTGTAGTAGAGATAGCTAAGGAATTCAGAAGTATCCCAGTTCCTCAAAGATTCCTGTTCTACCCTCCACAGAATTATTTATCTTCACAAAAATAAGATGCTGAGCCCTCCAAAGCTTCATAGTATTCATGTGGCAAACTAAGAAACAAAATGGTCTTGCTATATCTGTATTCCATGTGAAGGAAAGAGATTTTTTTAAGCCACATCTGCTAGGAAAATACATCAGAATACAAATGAAACAACACTTGGAATGAAACACCTAAAGCAATAAAAATATATGTTAACTTATTAGTGAGAAATAGTAGAGAAAACATGGACTCTTACACTTAAAAGATAATAGGAATAGAGGTACCAAAATTTAGAATGAGTGAGGCAATTGATATAATCAAGAGCTATGAATACAATATATATAATATAATCACCAGATAGTTGCAGGCAGATCTGTGCCCAGGTCACATAGGTTGAAAATGCCATAAAAACCTAGACTTTGACACTCTAGAATGAGGTAATTTCCCCCCTGAAGAACAACAGAGGCTGTGCAGGACAGCTATAATAACTGGAGAGTCTGTTCTTTCCTCCTATACTTCCTCCTTCTGTTTCTTTTCATGGGTTGTTTCATATAAATGAATTGTGATTGGCTTAGTTTTTTCCTTTTATTGAAGACTTATGAATGGATTTTGTTATTTATATTGTAATGTCTAACATATTTTAAAATTATTTCAGCATCTTATTTTATTTTTTCTATTCACTTTTAATTTACTTTTACCTTCCTGTTGTATTGCTCTTGATGGAATGATGGAATTATCTATCTTTTATACACCTTCTGTTGGTAGCAAGCAGACATCCATTTTGTTCTTATGTAATCCCTTTAACTTTTACCATGTTATTTGTTTATCATGTCTAAAAGAAATCATTATCATATTCTGTCGTTTAAATTACAAAAGGACCAAGAATGTTTTCATAAAGATCATCAATTTTTATTTATACCATGTTATAATTTTTTTAGTATTTCACTCTCACTTTTATTTGCAATTCTACTTCCTAGAAGAACATTTTCTATAGATTTGTATTTTTCACAAGGGGTAGTTAAATTTATTTACGTATTTATACTGGTTTTGTCATCTTTTTTTCCTTTCACTACAGATCATGTTTTAGTAATTCATTTTGCCCTATTAATAAGTGAGGCTTAGTATAGTTTTTAGATCCTAGAAGATATTACCACACTTATAAATGATCTATTTTGAGTGTTTCTAACATAATTGCTTTTGTTTCCTTCTGTAAGATCAATATTCTGTATATACAGTTATGCTTTTTTAATTTTTCCCCAGAATTTTTCCACCACACAAAATATATAAATTTTTACTTTCAACTTATATAGATAGAGAGATAGATAAATAGATAGATAGGTAGATAGATAGATAGATAAATAGATAGATAGATAGATAGATAGATAGATAGATTTCATTCTTGTTTTTTGATTGCCTACTAATGATGGTTTTGACATAATTATTCTCTGGAGAATAGCCCAACAAAACTGATTTCCCCAGACAATTATGATGATAGCTTTTTTTAAACTTTGATCTTTATAAGGGTGTCAAGAACATGTTATGTCAGGCACATAAAGGAACACATTTTTGCTTTACCAGAGTGTCAGAGTGGAAGAGAAACACTTAAAGAAATGTTTAATGTCCTTAGTCATCAGGGAAATGCAAATCAAAATGACTCTGAGATTCTATCTCACACCCATAAGAATGACTAAGATCAAAAACTCAAGTGACAACATGTGCTGGAGATGATATAGAAACATGGAACCCTCATCTATTGCTGATGGGAATGTAAAATTGTACAACAACTTTGGAAATCAATCTGACACTTTCTCAGACAATTAGCAATAGCACTTCCTCAATATCCAGCTATACCAGTTCTGGGCATATACCCAAAAGATACTCCACCATTCAACAAGGACATTTGTTCAAATGTGTTCATTGCAGCTTTATTTGTAATAACCAGAATCTGGAAACAACTTATCTGTCCCTCAACTGAAGAATGGATACAGAAAATATAGTACATTTACACAATGGAATACTACTAAGCTATTAAAAACAGGGAAATCATGAAATTTTCAGGCAAATGGATGGAACTAGAAAAGATGATACTGAATGAGGTAACCCACAAGCAGAAAGACATTCATGGTATATAGTCACTTATTAGTGGCTATTAGCCATATAATATAGGATAAGTATACTGAAATCTGTACACCTAAAGAAGTTAAACAACAAAGAGGACCACAGGGAAGATGCTTAATTCCCATGCAGAAAGGAAAACAAGATAGACACTAGAATCAGTAGAAGAGAAGGAACAAGATGGAAGCTGACCACAAATGTCTTCTAAAAGACTCCTCCCAGCAGGGGATCAAAGCAGATGCAGAGACTCACAGCCAAATTTTGGACAGAGCACAGGGAGTCTAATGGAAGAAGGGGGATATAGAAGGACCAGGGGGGAGCTGGAGCCCCACGAGGAGACCAACAAAGCCAAAATTGCTGGGCCCATGGGGGATTGCAGAGACTAGTGCATTAACCAAACACCATGCACAGAGAGGATCTAGACCTCCTGCTCAGATATAGCCCATAGACAGCTCAGTCTCCAAGTGCCCTCCCCCTTGTAAAGGGAGAAGAAATAGTCTCTGACGTGAACTTAGTTGCCTGCTCCTTGATCACTTCTCTTTAGTGTGGTGACCTAACCAGCTCACAGAGAAAGAGATTCCAGGCAGTCCTGAATGGACCTGATAGGCTAGGGTCAGACAATAGGAGAGGACGACTTCCCCTAACAATGGACTAGTGGGGAGAGATAGGAGAGGAAGACGGAGAGTAGGACTGTAGGAAATGAGGAAAGGGGCTACAACCATGATACAAAGTGAATAAAATATCATTATTAAATAATAAGTATTATTAGCAAATAATAATAGCTATTATTATTATTATTTTAAAAGTATTATCCTTGTTTCCAAAAAGAGTGCACTTATCAGTCTGTGTGCATTAGAGGTGCAGAACTGATAGTGATGACCATGTGTTGACTTAGAGGTGCAGTCATCTCCATCCTCAGGATAGAGTCAAAGAATGCTTGTGGAATGCCATCTTGACAGGGTAGAAAAACAAAACAATACAACAAACACATTCCAAAGAACAAAAAGCCAACTTTCCCTTAATATCGCGTGATAAAGGAGGACACATCATAATTTCAGCAGAGCAGAACACAAATACTGTTTGCCAGCTCTGTAGGTCAAGATCAAGTCACCCGCCCCCTTGTGGGTCCTGCAGTTACACTTGATTTTTTTTTATAAAATTTATTAATTCATTTATTCACTTTACAGTTTGGTCACATCTCCCTCACTCCTCTCCTTCCAGCTCCACTCTAGCTTCCTTTTCCCTCTACCCTCCTCCTTAGGGCAAGGCAACCCCACAGGGGAAAGTGATCAAAAAGCAGGAGGCAGAGTCCACTTCAGAGACAGCCCCACTTCCACCTGATTTGTAATAGGTTTCCTTCCTCTTTTCTGATAATAGTTCACCAAAGGAATGAAGCTACATTTAACAAACACTGTTTTGAAACAAGAGTCTAACTAGACTAATAAGATTCTTCTTAAGACTTTCTCATTATTTTCTGAAATAATTGCAAAATTAAGGCTATTTTAGCCTTTGCTTCCTTTCTGTGTGGCTTTTGGTTACAGGGGTATTTGATTTTCCTCAAATTTGAACTTTTATTTCCAATTATTTTTAGCAGCAAATTCTCCCTACCTCAGTCTCTAATTCTCTCTACCACATGATTGTTCCTTATCTACTTGTCAGGTACAAAGACACACACACACACACACACACACACAAGCATGCACACACACAGAGACATCAAACATACATATAATTTTGGATAATTTTTCTGTTTCCTTCTTCCATTGGGTTCTTCACATTAAACTTTGTTGGACTCAATAATTTTGTCAGTTGTTGGTAACTTCTCTGGGTTAAAATTTCCCCAGGAAAGCCAGTACACCTAAGATAGTTCAGGTGCCCAATGAGTCCAGTGGTTTAGGCATACTATAATGTACTCCTGATTATGCCACTCGGCTAAATTTCATCTGTTATGGAGTTTCTGACATGTTCCCTAGCAACCAAATTGATAATATGATACATAATATTAAAGTCTTCAGTTTTCTTTTTATTGGTAGCATCTTTTAAATCCAGTCCATGGTTGCCTACGTAACTGTAGTTCCAAACACAGACAGTTTTGATTACTTTAAGGGAGCACTTGCAGTTACAACAGGATAAGCATAACTCAGTATACAGTGGGCAAATCAGCCTTTCAATCTTGCAAAACTTTTTCCAGAGACTATGATTGGGGTGCCAGAATCAAGAAAGGACAGACATAAGACATATGCACAGAAACCTTGGAAGCTGATATTGGGTGAGTCATGTGTTTGCTGACGGAAAACTATCATGCAAATTCGAGGGAAATCAGCCTGTTAATTATGTACAGATCAGGAAGAGGACTTTGTAGATGAATAATCTCAGGTTGTGGTCATCAGATCCAGGAGGAGGAGGCTATAGTTTCCAGGGTTTTTTAATTTAGTTTTTATAATTTATTCACTTTACATCCTGATTGTAGCCCACTCCTTCATCTTCTGGTTGTTCCCTTCTTTTTCCCCTTCTCCTAGTTCTCAGAAAAGAAGAGCCCTCTTCCCCTACCATCTGACCCCATTCTATAAAGTCTTATCAGGACACCTGCATCCTCTTCCTCTGTGGCCTGGCAAGTAGCCCCATTGGGGAGGAAGTGATTAAAGAGCAGGCAGCAAACTCCAGACCAGAGACAGCTCCTGTTGCCCTTACTAGGGAACCCACATGGAGACTGGGCTGCCTATCAACTACATCTGAGCAGGGGGGTAGGTCCTCTACATGCATGGTCCTTGGTTGTTGTATCAGTCTCTCTAGGCCCCTCAGGGCCCATATTTCTTGGCACTGTTGGTTTTCTTGTGGAGCTCCTGTCACCTCTTGGTTCTTCAATCCGTTTACTCTTCCATAAGACTCCCTGCCTTCTGTCCAAAGTTTGGCTGTGAGTCTCTGCTTCCATCCCCTGCTGGTTGGAGTCTTTCAGAGAACATCTATGGTAGACTCCTATCCTGTACCCTCTCTACATCTGCTTAAGGTGCCTATTAAATTCATCCTTCTGAAGAAGAATTTAGCATTCTCTGTAGGGTCCTCCTTCTTATTTAGCTTCTTTAGGTCTGTGGATTGTAGTAAGCTTATCCTGTATTATATGGCTAATATCTACTTACAAGTTAGTATATACCATGTGTATCTTTCTGGGTCTCGGTTACCTCACTCAAGATGATCTTTTCTAGTTCCATCCATTTGCCTGCAAATTTCATGATTTCCTTGTTTTTAATAGCTGAATAGTATTCCATTGTGTAGATGTACCACATTTTTTCTATCCATTTTTCAGTTGAGAGATATCCAGGTTGTTTCCAGAGTCTGTTTATTAAGAATAAAGCTTCTATGAACATATTTGAGCAAATGTCCTTGTTGTATGGTGGAGCATCTTTCAGCTATATGCCCAGGAGTAGCATAGTCTTGTGGTGGCAACTATTCCCAATTTTCTGAGAAAGCATCAGAATGATTTCCACAGTAGTTGTACAATTTTGCGTCCCCAACAACAATGGAGGAGAGTTTCCCTTTTTCCACATCTTCTCCAGCATGGTCTTAACCATTCTGATGGGTGTAAGATGGAATCTCACATATAGGGTTGTTAGGATCTTTTCCCAGTCTTTAGACTCTTGTTTTATTCTGTTGACCATGTCCTTTGCTTAACAAGGAGACAAACAAAGCCATAAATAGCAGGGCCTAGGGAGGACTGCAGGGACTGATGCTCAACCAAAGAATATACATAGAGAGAGAACATAAACCTCTTGCTCAGATGTATCCCATAGACAGCTCATTCTCTATGTGGGTCCCATAGTAAGGTGAAAAGAGACAGTCTCTGACTTGAACTTGGTTGCCTGCTTCTTGATCACTTCTCCATGGAGAGGTTACCTGGCCAGCCATAGAGAAAGAGGATCCAGGTAGTCCTGATGGGACCTTTTAAGCTAGGGTCAGACAGTAGGGGAGGAGAACTTACCTAATCAGTGGACTAGGGAATAGAGGACGAAGAGGAAGGGCAGGGGGGACAAGGAGGAGATGAGGGCAAGGGCTATAACTGGTATGCAAAACAAATAAATTGTTAATAATATTAATAGCAATAAGAATGATAATAATAAGTAAAAAAAAAAAAAAGAAAACTACTAACAGAAAGAAAAGAAGATGGAATCTCAGTTTTTTCATCTCTGATTGCAACACTAATGGTGCTGGCAACAGTAATGGTAGGGCATGGTAGACCAACAGTAATAAAAAATATGTGGCACTGGCATAGAAACAGACTGGTGGATCAATAGAATTGAAGACCCAGAAATTAACCACACACCTGATTTTGGACAAAGAATTCAAAACATATGTAGCTGAAGACCAAGCTGCTCATCAGCTACATATGTGTAGGGGACCTAGGTCCAGACCATGCATGTCCTTTGGTTGGTGGTTCAGTCTCTGTGAGCTCTCATGATCCTCGGTTAGTTGACTCTGTTGATATTCTTATGGAGTTCTTATTTCCTCCAGGTACCTCTATTCTTCTCCCATATCTTTTACAAGATTCCCCAAGTTCTTCCTTAGGTTTGGCTCTGAGTCATTGCATCTGTTTCCATCCCCTCCTGGGTGATGCCTCTAAGAGAACAGTTATGCTTGTCTCCTGTCTGCAAGCAGAGTACTCTTAGGGGCTGACTCTCTTCCACAGGAAGAATCTCAAATTGGGCCAGTCATTGTCTGGCCCTTCCCTCAATGTCTGTACATTTTTATCCCTACATACCTTGTAGGCAGGATAAATTTAAGGTTGAAGATTTTTGTGAGTAGGTTGGTGCCTTTTTCCCTCCACTGGGAGTCCTGTCTGGTAGGAGGTGCTCAGTCTCCACATTCCCTACTTCAAGTAATCTCAGCTAAATTCACCTGCATTTTTTTTTTCATATCTTACTAACATCCTCACAAGAACTAGAGAAAGGTTTTGCAATTCACTAAGCCTGACCCAGGGAAGGTTTTTTTCAGTTCCCATAGGTCTGAGACATTGGGGTCTAATTAATAATATATTTACTCAAAACTTTATCTTTTTCTTATACATTCATTCAGGGCTTCTTTCAGTCCTACCCTACCACAGGCTTCATCCAAGCAGAGGTTCTAGGTTATATCCATACAGGGTCCTTGGTAGAGTTTCAGTCTGAGAAAAGACCCTTGTGCCCAGATATATTTGGTCCCTGTGGAGCTCCTATCCTCTCTATATCATACTAACTCCCCCTTCTTTCACATGATTCCCTGCATTCTGCCAAAGGTTTCGTTATGAGTCTTAGTATCTGCTTTGATGCACTGCTAGGTAGTCTTTCAGAGGCTCTCTGTGGTAGACTCTTGTCCTATTACTTGTTTTCTCCTATGTCCAATGCCCATCCCATTTATCTTTCTAAGTGAGGATTGATCATCTTACCCTGGTTCTCCTTTCTTGTTTATCTTCTTTAGGTGTATAAATTTCATTATGTTTATCATATCTTATAGGTCTATATAAGTGAGTATATACCATGTGTGTCTTTCTCCTTCTGGGATACCTCACTCAGAATGATCTTTTCTAGATGCCACCATTTGCCTGCAAATTTCATGATTTCCTCATTTTTGATTGCTGAGTAGTATTCCATTAGGTTGATGCTTTAAGCTTTGTTTTATTCCAAGAACTCACATATTTTTGAAATTTATTTATTTATATATTTATTAACTTACTTACTTATTACAATTTTATTCACTTTGTACCCCTGCTGTAGCTCCCTCCCTGATCTCCTCCTACTATCACCCACCCTCCCTCTTCTCCCCCATGCCCTTTCCCTAGTGCCCTGATAGGGGAGGTCCTGCCGGAGCCAGCCAGCAGAGTCGAACGGGTCTTGAGTAGGGAGTGAGGATTAATATTATTTAAATAAACACACAGCACACAGGAAACTTTTTTAAAGGTCCAGACTCGACAGCCACAGCAAAAGGCAGGCTGCTGCAGCAAGCAGTGCAAGCAGCAAGTCTCAAGTCTCTGCCTCCAGCCCTCTGTTTCCTAACATTTAGATTTCCCACATTATACTTGCTTTTTGTGAAATCTTAGGTCTGGTTCATGCTCCGCGTCCTCTAAGCTCTCTCCTCCAGCTCTGCTCTCCTCCTCTCCTCGTGCTCTCTCCTGGTGCTCTCTCCTGGTGCTTTCTCCTGGTGCTTTCTCCTGGAGCTCCTCCTCCTTCTCGCCCCTTCCTGTTCTCTAGCTCCTCCCCTCTTTCCTGTCCTCTGGCTCCTCCCATCGCACAACATTGTATCTAGTTGCTTATTTGTGTCCTGTTTACACAAGAGTCAGCCTTCTTCTGCAGTAACTGTCGACCTGTCTTTTTATTGTAGAGTTTCTAAGCCAGAGTAGAAATATCTCAGAACAATGGTTTAATTTGCACAAGAAGCCTGAGGAAGAGGTATGATCCTCACAAGCTATCCTACCTGCTGTCACAAACAAAAGGAGATGGACTTGCAAATTGTACCCTGCCTTGGTAAAAGCAGTCTCTCCTCTGAGATTTAAATATCAAAGCAGCTGCAAGAGGCATTGCTCCTGCTCCTGCTCCCGCTCCAGACAAGGTCCTCCTCTGCTTCCAACTGACCATAGCTTATCAGGTCTCATGAAGGCTGGCTGCCTCATCTTCCTCTGTGGCTTGGCAAGGCTGCACCTCCCCCACCCCCAGTGGGAAGTGATCAAAGGAGAACTTACCTCTTAAAGATCTGTAAGATCTTTATATGCTTATAAGATCTTATAAGCATATTATTTCAGGACTGAAAATAAATGTCAGTTTTTCCAAGCTCATCTTGCCCCTGTGGTAAAGAAGTCAGTCTTTGGAAATTTTGTGGTGCTGGCACTTGTCTCACCCTCTGCAGCAGGGCAGGAGTGACACATACAGAGGACATGGAGTAGAGTCTTGAATGCCTCTTGAGCCCCTGGTGGATGACATCTAGATTAAGTCACAAACGAAGGATTACTACTAGATGAGGAGATAGGTTTGCACAGAAGCAAGTGCAAACACGCCCTTAGTATATACTGAAACATTCTTACCATAACCATCAGAGAACCAAACTGTCTGCTTATGTTTTTCAGGGAATGTTTGCTTCAGTGAGACTAAAAGGAATGTAAAAAACAAGAATATAAGACACCAGTGAACAGTCAGACAGCAACAATAAGCAAAGAGCATAAGGAAGGGAAAGTAAGGCTGTAGAGTTAGAACAGCTATACATCTTTCTCCGTCAACTGCTTTGGCTGGATTGCCCTGTATCGATTTGTACTACCTAGACTGAGACACATGAGTTGTTTCATGCCAGGCTTTCAATTCATGTCTTACAATTTCTTGTTTACAAGAACCCCTAGGAGAAGAGTCTGAGGATGTAGCCTAAGTATCAAACATTTGCATCTCCCCTGAGCAATTGTTTTATATTGCACTCTGAATTCAAAATGAAATTGATGACCTCTGTATTTGGTATATTTTATAGAAACTCTACTCTCCTTTTCCAATCTGATTTTCCTCATATTTTGATTTCATTTTACCTTCAAAGTTAAAAGCACAACAAGTGCAATGGAAATCACATCTAGTTTGTTTTTAAACCAATAATTTTGCTGAAATTTCTTTTTAAATTGCTTTGTTGTTTTTATGACTATAGTATTATAGATTTTTTTACAGCACTATTGCAGTCAAAGATGCCAATATATGCATCAGCTTGAACATTTTGTAAACAAAAACATGGAAAAATCAAGGATGAGAAGCAGCAGACTTGACATAGACACCCTTATCACACATCCTTCATTAAAAATCTCGCTTGACTGATTTTACTTCCAAATGTCATGAACACTGTCACAAATCACTTACAGTTTCCAGAACAAAGAATCTTTTCTGAAGAATATGGAATAATGATTTGGACACCATCCTGAATTTTTATTTCCTTGTTATAGGGTTTCTGACAAGCTATGCTTACTGGGGAAAAGAGTTTCTAATAAAGCTGAACTGCAACAATTGACTGTAGTGCAAATAGAATTTCCCAGTATGACCTATTTCAACCACATTTATTTTTCTTTTTCTAAAAATTGTATATTGGAAATTATATCTAAATGTATAACATGGCCTTTATTACCTTGTGGGAAGATTTTTTTCAAGAGATGCTATATAAATTCCATACTGTCTTTCGGTTTCCCTGACCAGCAGTTCAATCAACTGGATGATAAATGACCTTAGGCTGGTGTTAGAGTTTAACTGACAATGAATCTCACTTTATTGCAGTATTTATGAATGCTTTGAAATTTATTGTTAAAGGAAAGTCTTTGCATGTGCTGCAATCAATATTTCTTAACTTGATATAGAGAATTCAAGTCTTCAGAGCTACATTTTTAATTTGTTTTAGTACCATTTATGACAGGGAAATTTAGTTTTAGTAATCAATAAGACCTTTCTTGTTAAAAATGGTTTCGATAGGTTTTTAGTCTTGTTAAAGTTGTGCTGTTTAGTGTTTTGTTATTTTTCTCCATATGCCTTCCTTTGGATATCAGGAAATACTAGCCAGAAAGTTTAAGTCCAGAAATCTGAGTCACAATAATTGCCATTTTTAAGAATGTAGTGCTGTTGTCTATTAAGCCTGTAGAACAATTAGCAATGTTTTATAACAGCTGTGAGAATTTCTGCTTGACCTCATTTGATAACAGTTCTGGCACTTCAAAGAACAAACTGGTAAACAGTGTTGGTTTCAGAGGCCTTTCCAATGTGTGCAGAAGTGGCCTTTAGGGATGAAGAATCTTTGACAGAAATGGGCTCAAAGGTGGCCCAGGTTAAAGAAGAAATGACCCAAGAAAAATGCTGTCTTTTTAGCACACAAGAACAACTGGTCAACATTTGAAAAAACTGACAATTTCACTTTTTAAAAAACGAGAAAAGAGAACCTTATTCCTTGAAATTGAGTAAATAATAAATTGATAGAATAATAAATTGAGAGAATTATTCCTAGAGAAGGGTAGCTGGAAAATTCAGCTCCTTTCATTTCTGAAGGGTTAAAATTTCAGTCTCTGCTAAAAGCCCTTTAATAATTGCATGTGTTATATTAGAGAAGTAAACTACTGGCTCGAACATTGGTGTGTGCCCATCTGTGTCAGGTTGAGAAGTCATCAACTGACATACAGTGACAGCAAACTAGGAATGACAATAACTTTTGAAACCAGTTTATCTATAAATTTCTTGTAGTCACATCATTTAATATTTCTTAGCTTTATATTGCCTGTCTGTAAAATAATCTTTTTCATATACGAGCCAAAAAATACTAAGGAAAAAGGAAAACTAAACAGTAGACGGCAAGAGATTAGCAAGAAATCTAGGGGTTGAATATAACCCCGAGATTCTTGTACAGTTTTATTGGAACACAGACATGCCCATTAGTCAGCCAGAGACTGATTTTTTTTCAAAAGATTTCTTTTTATTATGTATACAATATGCTGCCTGCATGTTCAGCTGAATGCCAGAAGAGGTTGCCAGATCTCACTATAGATGGTTGTGAGCCACCATCTGGGTGCTGGGAATTGAACTCAGGACCTTTGAAAAAGCATTCAGTGTTCTTACCCTCTGAGCCATCTCTCCAGCCCCAGATACTGATTCTTTAACCTCAGTTTTATTCAGAAAGATTTCTATATTAAAAGATCTGTCTTATATTTTATAAGCATATTGTCTAAGTACTGTAAGCAAATTTAGTCTTTAATACAAATTGTTAGAATGAAAAAAAAGAAATATATTTGCTAATAGACCTTTTAAAAAAGTTTATCAACCTCTGGACTATATGGTTTAGAATCCTCATCTATAAAAAATAATTTTAAAATCAAAATCTTTGGGGTGAGTTTTATTATCAGGTTCTACAAAGAGTATTTTAAGACAGTGAAATTTAACTAGTAAGGCATGCTTCACTAACTTGTTACTTCTAAGAGGTATAAAAACATTAGCATTTGGAAATAATTTTAATATGCTTTGAATTATTTCAGGCTCTAAATTATTGATGCCATAGCATTGCCTACATTTGCATGATAAAGCAGTTTTGAAGTGGATATGGTCACATTTACCTGTAATCATAGCACTCCACTTGGGAGGTTAAGGTCAAATGATAGGTTGGAGCTAACCTAAGTTACATTGAATTTCAGGCCAAAATGATCTATATAGCAAGACTGTCTTAAAGTTGTGAATAACAATAGTACAGTTTTTAAAGAGACCAATGGGAAATAAGGAGACTGACAGTCAGTGTCCTCGGGAGCACCTCACCCCTAGCTTTGCACAGAGTATACACAACTTGTCATCCCACATGTGTCTCAGAAACTATTTACAATTATTTTTTGCTATAGCTCAAAGAAAGTGCAGATAAACTCATATTAAATAATATTGAACTATATCATCTCTCTTGACAGAAATATTACAACAGAGGTCAGAACAATGATTTTATGATAAATCATACTATAGCTCTGAGTGCAGTTTCTTCAATTCTTCCATTCTTCTTTACCTGAACATCTTTGTTTAACAATGTTCAAAGCAGGAATATGAAAAATGCCAAAATGAGCTTGCTCCTGTTCACATCTCCCTTTTTACTGAAAATATTACTTCTTACTATTTGGTTAAAGAAATAAATAAATATACATACATACATACATATACATATACATATATATATACATACATATATATATATATATATATATATATATATATATATACATACACATTAAAAGCCAGGCAGACTTCTCTTTGCCTTATTAGTTGGAACAGTCACACAGCCAAGGCAAAATTGATACTGACACAATGAAAGATGGCTGTTATTACCAGATTTAGCTAATCATAATTCATCTCATGAAAGAAGACACACCAACCAGAGCTAAGAAAAGAAAGGAGGAAATTACTTTTTCATAAGGAGTTAAATAGTGTCTCTAGATAGAGTAACTTGAGAAATGATGTAAAGTGATTTTACTTGGAGGAAGTCTTCAAAACTTCAGAAAAACGTATTTCCTAAGAAGTAATAAATTGTTTAAAAGATCATGAAACTCAGACCTAGACCAGGACTTCGTGAATTTGGTTTCCATTTGTCACTTCTTTTAACCTAATTTATTAATATGGGGCCTTTAGATATAGATATAAAAGGAATACGTAACACAGCCATTTAATAACAAATAATTTAAAAAAAACTCTTTTAGGGATGCCTAGGGCTGGGAAATAGAGAGTATAAGTGTATTTGGCTAGCATGTGCAAAACTTTGTCCTTGACTGCTAGCCCAGAAACTGAAAAGGAAAAGAAAAAAAGGTTTAAAAACAATAACATATAATTTTACCATTTATTAAATATGTGAGGAAATTTGCATTGTAATTTAGATAGAAGCGTGGTTTTTACTTGTGGTTTTCATTTTTACATGAAGACTTAAAAAATCTTGACTGAGCCCTTCCGTCTACAAGCCCCTACTCTCCTGAAGGTACCTCCAACAGCAGAAAACTAGAACCCATATCCTGTGATCCATTCCATGTCCCACAACTCTACCTGCTTTCCTGGGATCCTCCTGACACCAGGGACAACCAGGTAAAACTCTGTCAAAGCCACTGCCGAGAAATCTGGAACATAATGAAAAGAACAAACCGAAAAATAATAGGACGAGAAAAAGATTTCAAGCTCAGAGGTCCAGAAAATATTTAAAAAAAAAAATACCATAGAAGAAATTTTCCCTGACCTAAAGAAAGAGATGCCTCTGAACATACAAGAAGCTTACCAAACACCAAATATATTAGACCAGAAAAGAAAATACTCCTGTCAGATAATGATCAAAGCACTAACTCTACCAGAACAATATGTAAGTATATGTATTATATATACAACATGTGTGTGTGTGTATTAAAAGCTGCAAGGGGAAAAGGTCAAGTAACATATAAAGGCAGACGTCTCAGAATCCTATCTAGTTTCTCAACCGAGTCTAAGCAAACCAGAAGGGCCTGGACAGATAACTGACAGTCTCTAAGAGGCCACAGATACTGGCCCAGGCTACTATACCTAGCAAAGCTTTCAATCACCATAGAGGGAGAAAACAAGATATTCAATGACAAAACCAAAATTAAACAATATCTATCCACAAATCTGGCCCTACAGAAGATAGTAGAAGGAAAATGCTAACCCAGGGATGTTAACTACACCCAAGAAAACACAGGATATAAATAATTCCACACCAACAAAACCAAAAGAAGGAAAATGTGCACACACACACACACACACACACACACACACCAACATCAAAATAACAGGAATTGTTAATCATTGGTCACAAATATCTTTCAACATCAATGGACTCAATTCCCCAATTAGAAACACACACACACACACACACACACACACACACAGGCCTCCACAGGCTAACAGAATGGATGCAAAAACAAGATTCATCATTCTGCTGTATACAAGAAACATACCTTAGCATCAAAGATAGATATAACCTCAGAGTAAATGGCTGGAAAAGAGTTTCCAAACAAACATACTCAAGAAACAATATGAAATAGTCATTCAAATATATTAGAAAAATAGTCTTTCAACCAGAATTAATCAAAAGAGATGAGGAAGGACATTTCATATTCATTAAAGGAAAAATCGACCAAGACAACATCTTATTTCTAAACATCTACTTCCCAAATGTAAGAGCAATCTGGATGTAAAATTAATTAAGTAATTAAAAATATTTAATGAATATTCAATATTTTAGGGCATTTAGAACTAATCAGTAGTTTGATTGCATAATCATCAAGGTTGAATATACAAATTTGTACAAATGTGTAGTATAAAATAGCTGACATATGTATAGAACCATTTTTCAAATGGTTAAAAATTTTGTCCTAATCACCAAACAAATTTTATTTATTTTTTTAATGAAACTCAAGTCAGTAAGTCAAACAGCAATTTTTAAAATCAAACATGACACTTCAAAGGTATGCTAATTTGTACTTACAGAGTAAGTATCAAATATTTAACATTGTTAAACAAAGATGTACAGACATCATAGAAATGTGTAGAGACTTATGGAAAATTAAACAAATTCTACTCATAGCTATGGTATTGTTTGTCTTAACAACAGTGCAAGGGAATGATCAGAAAATGCTTAAAAGTCTTTGCTTTCCATAATTAAACACAGATTACATAAGGCTTTAAAACTTTCTATGTGCACTAAAAACACTGCAGTTTATAACTACTACAGTCTTGAAGCTGAGTCTTTGAGGTTAAGACACTGTACACTGACACTGTTTTGTGATATTCAAAATGCCCACTGTAGGTATTCAGAACCAAAGTTTCAGTGAACTCATACCATGCAATATAATCTCTCACTGCCAGAAGCACTTAAGATTTATTATATAATTGATTGCAAATTAATTTTGGTTAAAGATTCAAAAACATTTTACCATTGTTAAATTATTCATAGCCCCTATATGGGATTATGACTTACAGTTTAAAGTCTCTAGGTTAGTGAAATATATTAGTATAAAATTTTTCTTTTTTTATTTTTGATATTGTATTTTTTTATTAATTACACTTTATTCACTTTGTATCCCCCCATAAGTCCTCCCCTCCTCCCCTCCCGATCTCACCCTCCCTCCCCCTTCCTCACGCATGCCCTCCCCAAGTCCACTGATAGGGGAGGTCCTCCTTTCCTTCCTTCTGAGCATAGTCTATCAGATCACATCAGGAGTGGCTGCATTGTCATGTTCTGTGGCCTGATGAGGCTGCTCTCCCCTCAGGAGGAGGTGATCAAAGAGCAGGCCAATCAGTTCATGTCAGAAGCAGTCCCTCTTCTCATTACTATGTAACCCATTTGGACACTAAACTGCTGTGGGCTACATCTGTGCAGGGGTTCTAGGTTATTTCCATGCCTGGTACTTGGTTGGAGTATGAGTCTCTGGGAAAACTCCTGTGTTCAAATTTTCTTGCTCTGTTGCTCTCCTTATGGGGTTCCTGTTGTCTCCAGATCTTACTGTTTCCCACTTCTTTCATAAGATTCCATGCACTTTGCCTAAAAGTTGGCCATAAGTCTCAGCATCTGCTTTGATGGTCTGCAGGGCAGAGCCTCTCAGAGGTCCTCTGTGGCAGGTTTCTAGGTTGTTTCCTGTTTTCTTCTTCTTCTTATGTCCATCCCCTTTGCATTTTGGGATGGGGATTGAGCATGCTAGTCAGGGTCTTCTCTCTTGATTAGTTTCTTTAGATGTACAGATTTTAGTAGGTTTATCCTATGTTATATGTCTATATGAGTGAGTATATACCGTGTGTGTCTTTCTGCTTCTGGGACAGCTCACTCAGGATGATCCTTTCCAGGTCACACAATTTACCTGCAAATTTCATTATTTCCTTATTTTTCATTGCAGAGTAACACTCCATTGTGTAGATGTAACACAATTTCTGCATCCATTCTTTAGTTGAGGGGCATCTGGGATATTTGCAGCTTCTGGCTATTACAAATAAAGCTGCTACAAACATGGTTGAGCAAATGTCCTTATTGTGTACTTGAACCTCTTTTGGATATATGCCTAGGAGTGGTATGGATGGATCTTGAGGAAGTGCTATTCCTAGTTGTCTAAGAAAGCATCATATTGATTTCCAGGGTGGTTGTACAAGTTTAACTTCCCCCCAGCAGCGGAGGAGGGTTCCCCTATCTCTACAACCTCTCCAGCATGTGTTGTCACTTGTGGTTTTGATCTTGGCCATTCTGATGGGTGTAAGGTGAAATCTCAGGGTCATTTTGATTTGCATTTCCCTAATGTCTAATGAGGTTGAGCATTTCTCTAAGTGTTTCTCTGCCATTCTGTATTCCTCTACTGAGAGTTATCTGTTTAGCTCTGTTCCCCATTTTTTAATTGAATTACTTGATTTGCTACTTTTCAGCTTCTTTAGTTCTTTCTATATACTGGATATTAGCCCTATGTAAGATAAAGGGTTGGTGAAGATTCTTTCCCAATCTGTAGGCAGTCATTTTGTTTTGATGACAATGCCCTTTGCTTTACAGAAGCTTTTCAATTTCGTGAGGTCCCATTTATTGATTGTTGCTCTTAGAGCCTGTGCTGTCAGTGTTCTGTTCAGGAAGTTTTCTCCTGTACCAATGGGTTCTAGTGTTTTCCTCACTTTTTCTTCTAACCAATTTAATGTGTCTGGTATTTGTTGAGGTCTTTGATCCATTTGGACTTTAATTTTGTGCAGGGGGATAAGTATGGATCTATTTGCATTTTTCTACATGTAGACATCCAGTTAGACCAGCACCGTTTGTTGATGATGCTATCTTTTGTTCCATTGTATGGTTTTGGCATCTTTGTCAAAATCAGGTGTCCAAAAATCGGGGTTTATTTCTGGGTCTTCTGTTCAGTTTCATTGATCCACCATTCTGTTTCTATGCCAATACCATGCAGTTTTTATAGCTGTTGCTCTATAGTACAGCTTGAGATCAGGGATGGAGATACCTCCAGAATATCTTATCTTTTATTGTAGAGGATTGTTTTAGCAATTCTGGGTTTCTTGTTATTCCATATGAAGTTGAGAATTTTTCTTTCCAGAACTGTAAAGAATTGTGTTCGTAATTTGATGGGAATTGCATTGAATCCGTAGATTGCTTTTGGTAAGATGGCGATTTTTACTATGTTAATCCTGCCAAGCCATGAGCATGGGAGATCTTTCCAACTTCTGATATCTTCTTCTAATTCTTTCTTCAGAGACTTGAAATTTTTTTCATACAAGTCTTTGACTTGCTTGGTTAGGGTTACTCCAAGGTACTTTAGTCATTTGTGGCTATTTTGAAGGATGTTGTTTCCCTAATTTCTTTCTCAGCCCTTTTGTCTTTTGTATACAGGAGGGCTACTGATTTTTTCAGTTAATTTTGTATCCAGTCACTTTCGTGAAGGTATTTATCAGCTATAGGAGTTCCCTGGTAGAGTTTTTGGGGTCACTCATGTATACTATCATATCATCTGCAAATAGTGATAATTTGACTTCTTCCTTTGCAATTTGTATACCCTTGATCTACTTCAACTGTCTTATTGCTCTAGCAAAGACTTCCAGAACGATGTTGAAGAGATATGGAGAGAGTGCACAGCCTTCCTTGTCCCTGATTTCATTGGATTGCTTTAAGTTTCTCTCCGTTTAGTTTGATGTTGGATATAGGCTTGCTGTGTATTGCCTTTACTATGTTTAGATATATGCCTTGTATCCCTGATCTCTCCAATATTTTAAACATGAATTGATGTTGGATTTTGTCAAATGCTTTTCAGCATCTAGAGAGATTATCATGTGGTTTTTTTCTTTCAGTTTGTTAATATGGTAGATCACATTGATGGATTAACATATATTGAACCACCCCTGCTTACAATGGATGAAGCCTACTTGGTCATAGTGGATGATATCTTTGAAGTGTTCTCAGACTCGGTTTGCAAGTATTTTGTTGAGTATTCTTGCATCAATGTTCATGAGGGAGATTGGCCTGAAATTCTCTTTCTTTGTTGAATCTTTGTGAGGTTTAGGTACCAAGGTGACTGTGGCTTCATAGAATGAGTTTGGTAGTGTTCCTTCTCTTTCTATTTTGTGGAATAGTTTGAAGAGAATTGGAATTAGCTCTTCTTTGAAGGTCTGGTAGAATTCTGCACTGAAACCATCTGGCCCTGGGCTTTTTTTCAATGGGAGACTTTTGATGACCACTTCTATTTCCTTGAGGGATATAGGACTATTTAATTGATTTACCTGGTCCTGATTCAGCTTTGGTAAATCAAATCGATCAAGAAAATTGTCCACTACAAATTTTCAAATTTTGTGGCATATAGACTTTTGAAGTAAGTCCTAATGATTGTTTGGATTTTCTCAGTGTTTGTAGTTATGTCCCCCTTTTCATTTCTGATTTTGTTGATTTGGATGGTGTCTCTCTGCCTTTTAGTTAGCTTGGCTAAGGGTTTGTCGATCTTGTTGATTTTCTCAAAGAACCAGCTCTTGGTTTCATTGATTCTTTGAATTGTTTTATTTGTTTCTAATTGATTGATTTCAGCCCTGAGTTTGATTATTTCCAGCCATCTACTCCTTTTTAGTGTGTCTGCTTCTTATTTTTCTAGGGTTTTTAAGTGGGCCATTAAGTTGCTTGAATGAGCTGTCTGGAATTTCTTCTTAAAGGCACTTAGTGCTATGACCTTTCCTCTTAGCACTGCTTTCATTGTGTCCCACAAGTTTGGGTATGTTGTGTCTTCATTTTCATTGAGTTCTAGGAAGAATTTCTTTCTTTATTTCTTCTCTGACCCAGCTGTCATTTAGTAGCAAGTTGTTCAGTTTCCACGTGTGTGTAGGCTTTTTGATACTTCTGTTGTTGTTGAGGTCCAGCTTTATTCCATAGTGATCAAACAGGATACAAGGGATTATGTAAATCTTCTTGTATCTCTTTAGGCTCACTTTGTGACCAACTATATGGTCTATTTTGGACAAGGTTCCATGAGGTGCTGAGAAGAAGGTAAATTCTTTTGTGTTTGGGTGTAAGGTTCTGTAAATGTCTGTTAGGTCCATTTGATTCATTACCTCTGTCAGAGACATTGTTTCTTTGTTTAATTTCTGTTTTGTTGACCTGTCCTTTATTGAGAGTGCGGTGTTGAAGTCTCCCACTATTAATGTGTGGAGACCTATATGTGGTTTAAGTTTTATCAATGTTTCTTTTACAAATGTGGGTATCCTTGTATTTGGGGCATAGATGTTCAAGATTGTGATGTCTTCCTGGTGGAATTTTCCCTTGATGAGTCTGAAGTGTCCTTCCCCATCTCTTTTGATTAATTTTGGTTGAAAGCCTATTTTATCAGATATTAGAATGGCTACTCCTGCTTGCTTTTTTGGTCCATTTGCTTGGAAAGCTGTCTTCCAACCCTTTATCCTCAGGTAATGTCTATCTTTGTGCTTTAGGTGTGTTTCTTGTATGCAACAGATTGCTGGGTTTTGTTTTCATATCCATTCTGTTAGTCTGTGTCTAGAATTGAGTCCATTGATGTTGAGAGAGATTAATGACCAGTGGCTGTTAGATCCTTTGATTTTGATGTTGGCTGTCGTCTTACAGTTGTGTGCTTGGTTGCTTTTTGTTTTGCTGTAGTAAGGTTAATTATTTCCTGTGTTTTCTTGAAAGTACCTAGTTTTCTTGGGTGGTATTTTCCCTTCTAGTATCTTCTGTAATGCTGCATTTGAGTGTATGTATTGTTGAAATTTGTTTTTGTCATTGAATATCTTGTTTTCTCCGTCTATGAGGACTGAGAGTTTTGCTGGGTATAGTAGCCTGTGCTGACATCTGTGTTCTCTTAGGGTCTGAATGATATCCATCCAGGCCCTTCTGGCTTTCATAGTCTCTGTTGAAAAGTCAGGTGTGATTCTAATGGGTTTGCCATTATATGTTACTTGGCCTTTTTCCTTTGTAGCTTTTAGTATTTTTTCTTTGTTCTGTATACTTACTGTTTTGATTATTATGTACCGGGAGGATTTTCTTTTCTGGTCTAATTTATTGGGTGTTTTGTAGGCCTCTTGGTTGGGGAAATTTTCTTCAATTATTTTGTTGAAAATATTTTCTGGGCCTTGGAGGAGGGAATCTTCTTTTTCCTCTATTCCTATTATTCTTAGATTTTGTCTTTTCATAATGTCTTGGATTTCTTGGATGATCTCTGTCAGGAATGTTTTGGATTTAACATTTTCTATGATGGATACATCTAATTCTTTCATTGTATCTTCTACACCTGAGATTCTCTCTTCCATCTCTTGTAGTCTGTTGGTTATTCTTACCTCTGTAGTTCCTGTTTTCTTCCCTAAATTCTTCCTCTCCGTTATTTCCTCCATTTGTGTTTTCTTTAATTTTTCCAATTCTATCTTCAAATCTTGAGTGTTTTTTTTTTACTTCCTTCACCTGTCTGATTGTATTTTCCTGTTTCTTTTAGTTCCTTCAACTCTGTTTTTTTGTTTCTTTTATTTCTTTCAGTGATTTAATTATTTCTTCTCTGAAGGCACAAACTGTTCAGCTGCATATTCCTGTATTTCTGCATGGATAGCCATAATCTGCTTGTTTTTAACTTCCCCCATTTCTTTATGGATAGCCATGATCTGTTTGATTTTATCTTCCTCTAATTCTTTACATATTTTATTTGTTGCCTCTATTTTCCTCTCCATCAGCATAAATGTTAGGTCATCTTCTTGATTTTCTATTATGTTGGGGTGTCCATGGCTGCTCACCCCTGGATGGCTGGGTTCTAGAGATGCCATATTGCTCTGTCTTTTGTTGGTTGAGCTTTTACCCTGACCTCTATCATTGGGCTGTTTTAGGTGTTGGCTGCTAGTTTCTGGTGCTTCCTGGAATCCTGAAGTAAGGAGAATCCCCTTGGCCAGAAGATAATTTTTTCCTGAAGGAGGCCTCCTCTGCTTTTTGGGTATGGTCACTGTATGGCCAGTGTTTCTCAGGTATTGCCACTGCTCTATTCAGGCGTATAGACCTCAGTAGTAGATATGGTCTTTGGTAGTCAGAGGAGCTCTCCTCTCACATGTAGAAGTCCTCAAGACAGCTGCCCCGCTACTGGGTTTCTCATTCTGAATTTAGTGAGATGCTGCTGTTGTTACAGTTTTCTAGGCACAGCCCTCTTGAAGAGCCTGCTGATTCCTTAGCTGTGGGGTTTTCTTCCAACAGGGAAACTCAATCGGGTACCCTGGGGCACACAGTTCTGTCTGGGAAGGTGAGAGGAGTGCCCAGCAAGTCTCTGGGCCAGAGGTTGAGTTCTCTGCTCTGGGCCAGGAGATTGTGCGCCCATGTTTGAGATGGCGGCTGGGGGTGCTGCTCTAGTCTGGAGGCTGCGCACCCGGGTCTGGGATGGTGGCTGGGGGCACCACTCTGGTCTTGAGGCTGTGCACTCCTCTCTAGTCTGGCAACTGAGGGCTCCTCTCTGGTCTGGAGGCTGTGTACCCCAGTCTGGGATGTGGCTGTGCTCCCCAGTCTGGAATGGCGGCTGCGGGCACAGCTCTGGTCCAGAGCCTGTGTGCTCTGATCTTGGCTGGCAGTGTGTGCCCCCTTCTGGGCCAGAGGCTGTGCACGCCTCTCTGGGCTGGCAACTAAGGGCTCTGCTCTGGGTCAGAGGCTTGGCTCCTCACTCTAGGCTAGAGGCTGTGCCCCCCGGTCTGATATGGTGGCTGGGCTGGCTGATCTGGGCCCGAGGCTGTGCACACCGTTCTGGGCTGGCAGCTGTGCGCCCAGCTTTGGGCCAGAGGCTGTGCACTACACTCTGGTCCGGAGGCTGAGGGTCTCACTCTAGGCCAGAGGCTGTGTGTCCCAGTCCTGGATGGTGGCTGGGGCCGCCACAGGAGGCTGTGTGTGCCGATCTCAGGCGGAGGGTGTGCCTGCCAGTCCCCAGGACCTTTACCAGGTGTTGACTGTCTGACCTGAGGTCGGTCCCAATTAATTTCCACACTGTAGGCTTTCCTGTCACCTGGCAATTACAAACGCTGGTGTTTTAGGTCCCTGAGTTCAGTTTTCTGGTAGCAGTGCCAATACTGCTGTCCTGCTCCTCAGATAGTGTCCTCTCGGCATGGCCATCTTGTTGCTCCTAGTGTATAATTTTTCAACCAAGAAATTTCTTGAACAATTTCTTTGGCTAGAGGATCTAATTTTTTTTTTATTCAGCATTTAAAAAAATATTAATTATACTTTATTTACTTTGTATCCCCCCTGTTTTTCCCTCCTCCCCTCCCAATCCCTTTTTCCTCCTCCTTCTCCATGCATGCCCCTCCCCAAGTTCACTGGTAGGGGAGGTCTTCTTTTCCTTCCTTCTGATTCTAGTCTGTTAGGTCTCATCAGGAACCCAGAACACCTGCACAGATGTAGCCCATGACAGTTTAGTTTCCTAGTGGGTTCCATAGTAATTGGAACAGCGACTGATTCTGACATAAACTGATTGGCCTGCTCTTTGATCACCTCCCCCTGACAAGGGAGCAGCCTTACCAGGCCACAGAGGAAGACATTGCAGCCATTCCTGATGAGGATCTAATTATTTAATCTTGGCAACTTGGTACAATTTAGTCAATGTGGAAACAAACCTTTAGATAAGTCTGTGAAGGATTACCTACATTAGGTCAATAGATGTTGGAAAATTGGTGCTACCATTCCATAGGCTGAATTAAAAACAGAAAACAAAATGAGTACAAAAAATATTTCTTTAAGCTGCCTGTTGTCTCACACTCCTACTGCCATAACCTCCCTGCATGATGCACTGTAACTTCAAACTATGAGCCAAAATCATCCCTTTCTTAAATTGTTCTTGCCGTATCAACAAAGCCATAACTAATGCAATTGCTGCAGACTGTATCCTCACACCTACATTTGTTCAACATAAATTGCTGTAAAACTGTCTGTGAAACTTTGACATAAGTTACATCCCAAATTTTGCTTTTCTTGGCTTGCATATTTACAGGAGTTTACTTGTTTTAAAACAAAATCTCAAACATTCAATTTTAACAATAATGACTCGGGAGCCCTCTATCAGATGTAGGGTTGTGAAGATCTTTCTCCAGTCTGTAGGTTGTCGTTTTGTTGTGTTGACAGTGTCCTTTGTTTTACCAAAGCTTTTCAGTTTCACGGGGTTCCATTAATTAATCGTAGATCTTAGAGCCTTAGCTGTTGCTGTTCTGTTCAGGAAATTTTCTCCTGTGCCAATGAGTTTGAGGCTCTTTCCCACTTTTTCTTCCAACAAATTTAGTGTATCTGGTTTTATGTTGATATCTTTGATCTACTTATATATAAAGAACTCAAGAAATTGTACACCAAAAAATCAAATAATCCAATTAAAAAATGCAATACAGAGCTAAAGCAGGGAATTCTCACCAGAAGAATATTGAATGGCAGAGAAACACTTAAAGAAATGTTCAACATCTGTAGTCATCAGGAAATGAAAATCAAAACAACTCTGAGATTCCTCCTTACACTGTTCAGAATGGCTAAGATCAAAAACTCAAGTGACAACACATGCTGGAAAGGATGTGGAGAAAGAATAACACTCCTCCATTTCTGGTGGGAGTGCAAACTTGTACCACCACTTTGGAAATCAATCTGGTGCTTTCTCAGACAATTGGAAATAGCACTACCTCAAAATCCAGCTTATACCATTCCTGAGGTATACCCAAAGATGCCCCACCATTCAACAAGGACATTTGCTCAACTATGTTTATAACAGCTTTATTTGTAATAACCAGAATCTGGAAAAAACCTAGATGTCCCTCAACAGAGGAATGGATACAGAAATTGTGGTACATGTACACAATGGAATACTACTCAGCTATTAAAAACAAAAAAATCATAAAATTTGTAGGCAAATGGATGGAACTAGAAAAGATCATCCTGAGTGAGGTAACCCAGAAACAGAAAGACTGGAATGGTATACTTTCACTTATAAGCGGATATCAGCTATATAATAGAGGATAACCATCTACAGACCTAAAGACGCTAAACACTAAGGCGAACCTTAAGGAGGATGCTTAAATCTCATCCAGAATGGCAGACATGATAGACCCCAGAAGTGGTGGACAAGAGGAAACATGATGTAGGTCTACTATAGAGGTTCCTCTGTAAGGCTCCAACCAACAGGGGATCGTAGCAGATCCTGAGACTAACAGCCAAACTTTGGACAGAGTGCACAGAGTCTTATGGAAGAAGAGGGGTGTGTGGATAAAGGGACATGGAGGGAACAGGAGACACACAAGAAGACCAACAAAGTAAAGGATCTGAGCCCAGGGTGTCCTGCTGAGACTGATGCACCAACTGAGGACCATGCACTGAAAGGACCTAGACCTCCTGCTCAGATGAGGCCAGTTGGCAACTCAGTCTCCATGTGGATCTCTGAGTGAGGAGAGCAGGGACTTCCTCTGTCATGAACTCTATTGCCTGTTCTTTGATCTCCCCTGAGGATGCAGCCTTGCCAGGCCACAGAGGAAGAGGATCCAGTCAGTCCTGATGAGACTTAGCAAACTATGGGCAGATGGCAAAAGAGGAGAACTCTCTTTCAGTGGACTAGAGCAAGGTGAAAAGGGAGGAGAGGGAGGGAGGGTGGAACTGGAAGTAGTTGAGGAAGGGGGCTTCAATCAGGATATATAATGAATAAATTGTTTAAAAATGTAACTTAAAAGCATTAAAAATTGTCAGATAAAATTTTAAAAAGAAAGGAAAAGGAAGTATTGAAAGACACAGGAGAGAGATGTTGGGGTAAAACATGCTATCTCAGAGAGGAAGAACAACAAATTAGTTGAGCTCTATCAATTAAATTTCTAGTAAAAAAAATGAAGTAAAGATTATCAGTGTACATGCCCATCACCTTCTCAAAAAGATAAAAAGACCTATTAAACAGGATATAAAGAGATTGCATGAATTTCAAGTACTACAGATAAGAATCTCCAATCCAACATACAGTTACACACAACTCAAGATAGATTAACAGTATGCACACAGAATATTTCCAACATAAAAATAATGACACATGCATATTATCAGGAGCTTTGTCATGGGTTTCCCTAGGTACAGCTTACTGGGATGAGTGGTCATTGTTACATGAAGTTGATTTGGCCCTGCCCCTCAACCCAAGTGCTTACCTCAGAGGAGCCCACTCAGGCATCTATCTTTTTTGTTCCTTTAAGGCTGAATAAGCATGATGTTTCATTCTTTTTAAATGGAGGATATTAGGCATAAATTTCTCTCTAGATAATGTTTTTGTTTTTATATTAATATAATTAAACCATTTGGGAAAATATTGAAACCTATGACCTGACTCACTGTTCCAAACCTTCTGACTACAGCTATTGAACTCTGATGCATATGTAGATCCATGTTATAAATACTATTACATTTTTATATTATTAAACCTATTTAGTCTACTTCTGTAATTACATGTAGTTTATACTGAATTATATTGATAAAACACATGGGGATCTGAGAGTGCCTACTATTAATAAAAAAGGGACATTTGGCCACAAACTAGAACAAATCAATAAACTGGAAAGAGAAAAGAATGCCAGAACAGCCTGATAGCTTCTTCATCATCCACTCTAGCAGTTGGAAACATGAAGTAGTGAGTAGTCAGCTCCTTGGTATAGAATTTCATTATCTTCCTACTACTTTATCACCCGGGTCAGATCACTTCTCAGAGATGAGCTTCTTTGTTAGGGAAGAAATGGTAATGATACACAGCCATAAATTGTGATTTGGTGGTGAGAATTAAAACCATGTGACAGCTATGAAAGTGTATGCAAACAATTGTTGCTCATATAAAATTGGACATGGTGTCTTTTAAGCTGAAACTACAAAACTATTCCATCTGACCAGTCAAGGGATAGCAATGTGTGTGGTATGTGCTACTGTCATATATGAGCCATTAATTATGTACTAGTGAGATCTATGTCTCCAATGGCAGCATTTGGAATTCTATTCTTCCACCTTGCTCCAGATTACTTTCCTGTCTCTTGCCCTTAACAAGACCTAATTATTCAATATTTTCTTGGATTCTGGGATATATAATATATAATTTTTCTAAATTAGAAATACAGAATTTATATGCTTCGAAACAAAGACTATCAACTGAAGCACCATGCTACCCTTTATGATGAACTAGCAATACTGACACAGAGGCCTAATCTGTGATGGTCAATGTTTATCATCATCTACATCCCAACACAAGAAAAAGCAAACAAACGAGTTTCTACCACTGTATATTTTAAAGATACAACTGATAGATCACCTAATAGTACACAAAAGACTGTATATGGACAAGTGGCCACAAGGACAACACTTTGCCTCTTCCCGACCAATGTTTACAAAGCATCAATGGTTACGCTAATGGTTGCTTTGTGCAAAGTCAACTATAGAGTCACTTAGGAATGGTGCATCCATGGTGAGAAGAGTCAACACTATATTACTAACAATTAAATTCTAAAATGGTTACAACAAAATACAATTATTTCCATTTATGTCAACTAAAATGGATCTTTCATGCTTGTTTATAATATTCAAGCCCCTTGGGCACAGAAACTGTAAATAACTGCTATTATTTATACTCCTTAGAAATTCAGTCCAATAAAAAAACAATACAAAAGTGAAAACCTAGGGTTCAAGAGAACAAACTAAGGATATACTAAAGCTGTTTGAAATTTCAAACAAAACTTAAAATTCCCCTGGATTACCCACAAGAATTGATAGTAAGATTGATAGTAAGTTGCTGAAGACAATGCATGCTTGTGTCACACAATATGGAGAAATCAAATTGGTACTGACTAGAAAGCTTCCTCCCTGTTGGCTAGGTTTCATAACAGAATGTGCTCTCTAGCCTTCTGGGGGCAATAGTCAACAGTCTTGTTTTACTGTTTTGTTTTTTTGTTTTTTGTTTTTTTTTTTTTGTGTGAATCATAATAATGAATGGCATGGGAAAGATATGCCCATGGAGGCAAAACGATGGTAACGTTTTAGTATGAATCCCTGTCAATACCTTCTCCTAAGTCAACATCCTTAATGGTATGCAACTACCTTTTAACAATCCTATGTCCTTTTTTCTTACCACCCATTCCATACTCCATCAACATGTTGGATTTCATTAAACACAAATGTAACTATCCCTTTCAACTACTTAAAATCTTTCAATAAAGACAGTATAAATGGTACCCATTTGAAGCCTGAAGAGTCTAATTCCAGGGTAAAAATATCTGGTTAGCAACCTAGAAGGGCTGAAGGGATCTGCTCTGGGTTAATTGAACTAATTAGGTGTTTGTTATTCAGTTGTTTGTTTATTTGATGTTATTGTTGTTTAGCTACTAGACATAGCTAGATTCATCTGGGAAGAATTAACCTCAACTGAGAAAATGCTTCAACAGACCACTATGTCTGTAATGTCTGGATCATAATATCACGGCCACAGCAATAGCCATTCACAATGTTTGTGATATAAAGCTTTCTCCACCATGCTTGTCAGCAGGCACCATTAAAATTAGTAGGAAGATAAGCTTCGTTGTTTATCTACTTTCCAAGATTTCCAGGAGAACATGATTTGTGGATCTTATCAAAGATCCGTGAGAGTCAAAAGGGTTCAAGTCTTGAAAAGATCATCTTGAATGAGGTACCGCAGAAGCAGAAAGACACACACGGTATATTCTCACTTATAAGTGAATACTACACAAATAATATAGGATAAACATACTAAAATCTGTACACCTAAAGAAGCTAAGCAAGAAGGAGGACCCTGGGTAAGATGATCAATCCTCACTCAGAAAGACAAATGGGATGAACATTGGAAGAAGGAGAAAACAGGAAACAGGACAGGAGCCTACCACTAAGGGCCTCTGAAAGACTCTACCCAGCAATGTATCAAAGCAGATGCTGAGACTAATAACCAAACTTTGGGCAGAATGCAGGGAATCTTATGAAAGAAGACAGAGATGGTAAGACCTGGAGAAGACAGGAGCTCCACAAGGAGAGCAACAGAACCAAAATATCTGGGCACAGTGGTCTTTTCTGAGACTGATACTACAACCAGGGACCATTCATGGATATAAACTAGAACCCCTGCTCAGATGTAGCCCATGGCAGCTCAGTATCCATGTGGATACCCTAGTAAGGGGAACAGGGACTGTCTCTGACATGAACTCAGTGGCTGGCTCTTTGACCAGCCCCCCGACAGGGGGAGCAGGCTTGGCAGGCCATAGAGGAGGACAATGCAGCCAGTCCTGGTGAGACCTGATAAGCTATGATCATATAGAAGGGAGGAGGACTTCCCCTATCAGTGGACTTGGAGAGGTACATGAGAGGAGATGAAGGAGGGAGGGGTCTGGAGGGAATGAGGGAGGTGACTACAGCTAGGATGCAAAGTGAATAAACTGTAATTAATATAAAAATAAAAATTTAATTTAAAAAGGGTTCAAGTTTTGTTTTTGGACTTGTAAAGGTAGGCTCAATAGAAGGTTGTATATATATATTCCTTACATATAATCAATATGTCAGTTGCTTTTTTCAGTCTTCTGCATCATTGTTCTCCTGTTGAGCCATAGGATGATGTGTATTTATCTAAGTAAGTTAAAGACTAGTGTTTCTCTACTTATGCTTACATTAACACTGAAAAACCTAATCCTTAATTTCTGGTCTATGGAATTTGAATTCTTTCTTAATGACTCACTTTAAACATCACCTTCTCTGGAATTCCCAGTCAGAAGCAATCACGTCCCTCTTTCTATCTTCTTTAATCATTTATTGTGTGCTACTGACAGTAATCCAATTCGTCTTCTATTTTAGTGTTGGCAACTCCCACTCTGAAAATATGCTTAGACACTCACAATGAAAACATTTTCTTGTTCCTTTCATATCCTTTTCTGTGTGACTCAAACTCTGACATAGACAACTATGTGCTGACAAAAATGAGTCCGTTAAGCAGAACGAAAATCCTCTGTACAGAGTTGCTCATGAAGTGAGGTAGACCCATATGCACCAATTTTCAAACAGGTTATGAATACTCAATCCATTACAGAAAAATGAAGTAATTACAGACCAGACATGTCTGTTGGCATCTTATAAGGGGATAATGTAAAGCATAAAATCTCCCCCTTGCTCTCTTTTTTTAGAGGAAGTTAGAATATAGAAATTAATCAAGCTTTCCTGACTAGCCTGCTATTTATATATCTCCCTCTTGTGGTAATTAGAGAGACTTTATTTTCTTTTACAAGACATGGAATTTAATAGAAACAGAACATTTCAGTTTTAAATAAAATCTACAACACTCATTTGATTTGAAGTATATTTTCTAGTAAGTTTTGGCTATATCTCTTTAAGACTTTAGTCATGAACATAGATAAGAGGAATAAATATTTAAAATTCTGATGGTTTCTTTTGCCTCAGTAACATCTATTACTTGACTTTTTTTCTTTATCAGTAAAAACAGATATTTTAATAAAGATGCAGGGCAGATGTCAAATATTTTAAGACATGAATATTTTTTCATAGAATAGTTTTTTTTGCAGAATATAACATGCCTTAATTATTCCCTTTGAAAACTGCATGGCCTAGGCTGACAAGTATATTGGATTTGCCTGTATTGATGGCCTTTGAAATTGATCACAGGATAATGTTTTGGCTTTTCCTTGAAGAAGGCTATTTCTTCTGCTCTCTATATGTTTTTCATAGTCATGACTTATTTTACAATAACCTCTACCAATCCAGGATCTCCTTGCTCTGAATCCACCTACTGTACTTAAGCTTTTTGTTTATATATTTTTATTGTCTGATTAATGATGAAGAGACCTTTTAGTACAGAAATGACATAAAGCAAAATATTGTCTTCAAACGGCTTATAGTCTAATGTGGAATATAAGCTATGTGCCTAATAACTACAATATTGAGAAAAAATAGACAAAGACCAAATTTAATGGTTCTTGTTTGTTTTTGTCTGTAGGTGTTTTCCCATACATGTACATCCTGTGTGTGCTTTTGTCCTCAGAGGTCAGACATTCCAGATGTCTGGTGAAAGTCATCATGTGGCTTCTGGTAATTGAACCCTCATATTTTGGAAGATTAGCTAGGGCTCTTAACTGCTAAGCCGTATCTCCAGTCCAAAATTTAGTGGGTCTTAATATTAATAAACTAATCAAAAACGTTATTTTTATGCATATTCTGCACATAAAATAGACATGCATATTCTATACATAATCATAAAATATAGAACATTTATTGAAATGATAACAGTTTAAACAAATAACAAATCAAATGAATTTTATAAATGTTGTTTCACATTTTTATAAATTAGTCCTATGTGTTACTTTTTCCTGAGATTGTAATTATATTGTTCCCCCTATTAATTTTTACCCTCTGATCCCTCATCTATGTAAGCCTTGTTCCCTCTCAAATCCATAGTCTTTTAAAAAAAATTACATCTGCATATATATTAGTAAATATATAAATACAACCTCCTCATTCCATACAAAATTACTTGTATGAATGAATTCAAGGTTGATAGCCTGTTATAAAATAACCATTCTGGGGCTCTTCCTTGAGAAGGAATTTAGCTCTTAACATTTCCTGGATGCCTGGAGTTTCTTATCTAGGGTTAAAGAATCCTGAGCTCCCACCCTTATATTTTAGCATGTCTATTGGTATTGTTCTCTTCATGTTTAGACAATAGTGTTGTTGATCCTTTATGGCAGTATCTTCTCTGACATTTCCAGGAGACCCAATATTACAAGTTTTCTTTTCCTCTAGCTCTTACAATCCTTCTAACCACTATTATTATTATTATTATTATTATTATTATTATTATTATTATTTATTACAATTTATTCACTTTGTATCCAGGCTGTGGCCCCCTCCCTTGTCTCCTACCAATCCCACCCTCCCTGCCTCTTCTTCCCCTATGCCCCTCTCCCCGTCCACTGATAGGGGAGGTCCTCCTCCCCTTCCGTCTGACCCTGGCCTATCAGGTCTCATCAGCACTGGCTGCATTGTCCTCTGTGGCCTGGCAAGGCTTCACCACCCAGGGGGAGATGATCTGAGAGCCTGCCACTGAGTTAATGCCAGAGACAGCCCCTGCTTCCCTTACTAGGGAACACACTTGGAGACTGAGTCTATGGGCTACATCTGAGCAAGGATTTTATGGCCTCTGAAAGACTCTACTGATCGAGGTATCAAAGCAGAGGCTGAGACTCATAGTCAAACTTTGGGCAGATTGCATGGAATTTTGTGAAAAAAATGAGAAATAGAAAGACCTAGAGAGAACAGGAGCTCTAAAAGGAGACCAACAGAGAAAAAAAAACTGGGCCCTGGGGCCCTGCAGAAACTGATACCCCAACCAAGGACCATGAATGGAGAGGATCTTCCAACCACTCTTACACAGTGATCTCTGAGTCTTGGGTGCAGGAGTTGTGTTGCAGATGAATATCATTAAGACTAAACTCAATCCCATTAAGACTAAACCTTGCATTTTTTGTGTTGTAGTTTCTCTAAAAATTTCTGTCTGTTACAAAAAGAAGTCCTCTGATGTGGCATGAGAGTGACACGTATATGTGGGTATAAGAATAAATATTTAAAATGTAGTTAGGATTATATTGGTTTAGTAAAATAAGTTCACTTCCAAGATTCATGATTTCAATAGCCCTGGGTTTGGGCTACGCTTCCAGGGATAGTTTCCTTCTCACTGCATGGATCTGAAGTCCAGTTAGAGATTTTGTCACCACTAAGGTATGTATATGCACTAGCACTTCCCCATTAGAGTTATCATGACACCTTTAGCTGTTGTTGAAATAATTGTAATGTCTGAGGGTCTCTTGGACAACCTTGAGCAACAACTCAAAATACGGAGGCTAATGCATGGAGTTGAGAATCTTGTTAGATATTTTGTAAAGATAGTTCTTGGTGGGAGATTGGGCAGCACTGTCAGCCCAGATGGGAAAAAATTAATTTAAACAATAAACGTATATGGATACACATACTTAGATATATTATAAGTTCTCTTAGTAGACATTACAGTGATTCCTTATGACATTTTAAAACAGTCATTCTATTATTTTACCCTCTTCCCTCTTTCCTTTGTGTTTACTAGTCTTTTCTAAAATATAAAGCTCGCATTTCTTCACTCCTCTTTCCAAATCACTTGTGTACCCTACGTTTTCTTCACTATTGCTCCTCTCTCTCCTTTAAAATAGTACTTTTATGCATTCCTGGTTTTGTGTTTGTTTGTTTGTTTGTTTGTTTGTTTTGCAGCTAGTACAGGTTATATACTCAAGATTTTTGTGATGAATTCTGAGCATATAAACTTTTTATTTGAATGTGTGAAATACGACAGAACAGACTGAGGTAGAAGATAGGATATGTGGATGGGTTGACCCTAGAGGTTGGATAAGATTTACATCAAATGAAATTAGGTAGACATAGGATCCTGGGTTATGTGCAAGATATGCTGGTGCATGTCTGGAGTTTAGTGTTATATCTGGGATATACTCAGGGTGGGAAGGATCATGTGGACTCATTCAGCTAGACCCTGAAGAAAGATGTATAGGATCTGGTTGCTTGGGGAGGTTAGATGTGACATGGGGAGGGGACACCAGTGATCAGATGCAGGTAAGGCAGGTTCTGGACAAAGCCTGGAGGTTGGATGTGGCATAGCAGATGTAGCCAGACTAGAACAGGACACTGGGCTAGATCTGGAGGTTGGGAAAGATGCATAGAGGGGAGTATCAGAAAGACTAATCTATACAGCCCTTGGAGAAGCATATACATTACAAGATATTCTAATTTTTTTTTTTACTATTTTGAGATTCTACAGTAGTCTTTTAAAGTAACTTAGTCACATATCTTCCCTAATTAAATATCTATAAATTAAGAGTTCCAGAGATAAAACTACCATTTTATAACAGAGTAGAGGTCAAAATGACATTGCAAAAGAATTGACCAGTTTATTAATGAAAAATTTCAGGAAACAGGACTGAACTCTCCAATAGAGGCAAGACAGTTAATGTTAATAAATAATGCAAGCTGTAAGTGAGGGTTGTATGTGAAAAAATATGCTCAGTCAGATAGCACTTGTTGCTTCTATGTGGAAATATCATTTCTCAGCTGCAGTGAATTTTCCAATAGCAAGATTATCATTTTAAAAGGCATCAAAAATTTCTTTTCTTGGTCGGAGGCAGGGCAAGATGGCGGCGCCAGGAGGACTCTCATTCTGAGCAGCAGCAGCAGGATCAGCACAGTGACCAGCAATCAGAACTCGCAGCCATAAAACACAGTCATTGTGTTTCCCAGGTGAGAGGATGCCCCATGGTGGGGGATTCAATCAGCTTTTAACTCACCTGGCTAAACTGCAGAAGAGATCCCGGTTCCACCAGACACTTGGCTATCGGCTGCCAGCCCAAGCCCCAGCCCAGAGACACAAGCCAGTGTCTCTGGTCATGGTCCCAGACTGAACCGTGCGCACCACACTATCAGAGACTGGAATTTTCAGTCAGAGAGATAAACCCACGGTACTGGAAACTATTGGGACTGACCTTAGGTCACCCAGACATCCCCTGGAAAAGACTCGGGTTCCACGGTTGCCCCAGGAGCCAGACCAGAGCCAGAGCCGGGGACCCAGGCTCTGGCATAGAACCCTGCCTGCCTATGCACCTGATTCGCTGCCTGAGATAGAACTGTGAGCACCAGGGCACCATTGAATGTCCGGTGCAAACACACAGGGAGGGAAACAGCTGATCTGGTCTCAGAGCACTTAGCTGACACCCCCACCCCAAAAAGGTCTTGGGAAAATTACCCAGTTTAGGGAGACACCCAGGCTCCCAAAGGCCGGAAAGGCAGACCCAGGCAGTTTCCCTGCAACAGACAGCTGGTGAAGACTGAGCCGCCATCACTCAGCTGTGCTCCAGACACAGGCAGTTTCTGCGGCCAGCCAGCTGGGAGAGACTGAGCAATGCCCATCAGGGCAAAAAAAGAGACTGAGAGTCCCTTTCTCCAGAGAATCCACAGGGAAGGAATGAAACTATACTGACTTAAATCACCATATCCTTCCCTGGAAAAAGTCTAGCAAAGACCGGCTGGGCCCAGCCGCTATCAATCAGCTGTGCTCCAGACACAGGCACAAACAGTTGCTGTGCGCCAGATGTCCAACTGGGTCACAGCAGCTGATCATTACATTTACAGCAAGAAACCCAGAAACAGGGCAGCTGTCCTCAGGACTTTCCTGGGTGAGAGGAGAACCCTCTCAACTAACAAAGACCACAGTTACCACTCAGGTCTCTATCCCTAAGGTGAGCAGCAGCAACTCCTGATAAAACACCAGCCATCTAGGGACTATACCCAAAAAGCTGAGAAGACATCCTTCAGGAAAAACCAGCTTTCTGCAAAGGGGATTCTTTCCACCACAGGATCCCCAGGAACCACCAGAAACTAACCCCAAACACCTAAAATAGCACCATGGGTAGAGGCCAGTGTAAAAGCTCAAGCAACAAAAGACAGAGCAATATGGCATCTCCAGAACCCAGTTACCCAGGGGCAAGTAGCCCTGGACACCCCAGCATAACTGAAATCCAAGAAGATGACCTAACAACTATGCTCAGGAAGATGATAACAGAGAAAAAAAAATAAGATACGTAAAAACCTAGAGGAAGATAAACTCAAACAGAATATTGCCATCCGTAAAGAAATAGAGGAGGTTGCAGCCAAACAGTTTATGGCCTTTAGAAAGGAAATGCTTAAAGCACTGAATGAAATAAAAGAAACAGAGTTGAAGGAACTAAAAGAAAAACAGGAAAGTACAATCAGACAGGTGAAGGAAGTAAACAAAAGAACTCAAGACCTGAAGATAGAATTGGAAAAATTAAAGAAAACACAAATGGAGGAAATAATGGAGAGGAAGTGTCAGGAGCCGTGACTCCAAGCGGCCGGCTTTGATATTTAACTCTCAGCAGAGAGATGGCTTTTAGAAGGCCTTTACTAATGGCAGAGAACTTGCAAGTCCATCTTCTTTTGTTTGTGACAGCAGGTGGGATAGCTTGTGAGGGTCACACCTCTTCCTCTAGCTCCTTGTGCAAATTAACCTGTTGTTCTGAGATGTTTCTACTCTGGCTCAGAAACTCTACAACAAAAAGACAGGCCAACAGTTACAGCAGAAGAAGGCTGGAGACAGAGAAGAAGGCTGGAGGCAGAGTTAGAGGCAGAGACTTGAGGCTTGCTGCTGGCACTGCTTGCTGCAGCAGTCTGCCTTTTGCCATGGCTGTCGAGTCTGGACCTTTAAAAAGTTTCCTGTGTGCTGTGTGTTTATTTTATTAATTTTAATCCTCACACCCAACTCAAGAACCATTCGACTCTGCCCGGCTGGCCCTGGCAAGGAAGAATCTAGGGAAGAAAACAGGAACTACAGAGGTAAGCATAACCAACAGACTAGAAGAGATGGAAGAAAGAATCTCAGGTGTAAAGATACAATGGAAGAAATCAATGTATCTGTCAAAGAAAATGTTAAATCCAAAAAATTCCTGACACAGACTGTCCAAGAAATCCAAGACAATATGAAAAGACAAAACCTAAGAATAATAGGTATAGAGGAAAAAGAAGACTCCCTTCTCCAAGGCGCAGAAAACATTTTCAACAAAGTCATTGAAGAAAATTTCCCCAAGTAAAAGGAGAGGCCAATAAGAATACATGAGGCCTACGGAACACCCAACAAATTTGACCAGAAAAGAAAATCCTCCCGCCACATAATAATCAAAACAGTAAGTATACAGAACAAAGAAAAAATACTAAAAGCTACAAGGGAAAAAGTCCAAGTAACATATAATGGCACACCCATTAGAATCATACCTGATTTTTCAACAGAGACTATGAAAGCCAAAAGGGCCTGGATGAATATCATGCAGAACCTAAAAGAACACAGATGTCAGCCCAGGCTACTATACCCCGCAAAATCTCAGTTCTCATAGATGGAGAAAAGAAGATATTTAATGACAAAAACAAATTTCAACAATACCTACAAACAAATCCAGCATTGCAAAAGTCACTGGAAGGGAAAATACAACCCCAAGAAAATAGCTTCTTTCAAGAAAACACAGGAAATAATTAACCTTACCACAGTAAAACAAAAAGCAACCAAGCACACAACCTGATGACCACAGCCAACATCAAAATCAAGGGATCTAACAGCCACTGGTCATTAATCTCTCTCAACATCAATGGACGCAACTCTCTAGTAAAAAGACACAGATTAACAGAATGGATACGTAAACAAAACCCAGCAATCTGTTGCATATAAGAAACACACCTAAGGCACAAAGATAGATATTACCTGGGGGTAAAAGGTTGGAAGAAGACTTTCTAAGCAAATGGAGCCATGAAACAAGCAGGAGTAGCCATTCTAATATCTGATAAAATAGACTTTCAACCAAAATTAATCAAAAGAGATGGCGAAGGACACTTCATAATCATCAAGGGAAAATTTCAACAGGAAGACATCACAATCCTGAACATCTATGCCCCAAATACAAGAGCACCCACATTTGTAAAAGAAACATTGATAAAATTTAAACCACATGTAGATCCCCACACATTAATAGTGGGAGACTTCAACACCCCACTCTCAACAAAGGACAGGTCAACAAAACAGAAATTAAACAAAGAAACAATATCTCTGACAGAGGTCATGAATCAAATGGACCTCACAGACATTTACAGAACTTTACACCCAAACACAAAGGAATTTACCTTCTTCTCAGCACTTCATGGAACCTTCTCCAAAATAGACCATATAGTTGGTCACAAAGCAAGCCTCAAAAGATACAAGAAGATTGAAATAATCCCTTGTATCTTGTCTGATTACCATGGAATAAAGATGGACCTCAACAACAGAAATAGCAAAAAGCCTACACACACATGGCAACTGAACAACTTGTTACTACATGGCAGCAGGATCAGGGAAAAAATAAAGAAAAAAATTAAAGTCTTCCTAGAACTCAATGAAAATGAAGACAAAACATACCCAAACTTGTGGGACACAATGAAAGCAATGCTAACAGGAAAGTTCATAGCACTAAGTGCCTTCAAGAAGAAATTTGAGACAGCTCATTCAAGCAACTTAATGGCCCACTTAAAAACCCTAGAAAAAGAAGAAGCAGACACACCAAAAAGGAGTAGATGGCTGGAAATAATCAAACTCAGGGCTGAAATCAATCAATGAGAAACAAATAAAACATTTCAAAGAATCAACGAAACCAAGAGCTGGTTCTTTGAGAAAATCAACAAGATCGACAAACCCTTAGCCAAGCTAAGTAAAAGGCAGAGAGACACCACCCAAATCAACAAAATCAGAAATGAAAAGGGGGAGGGACATAACTACAGACACTGAGGAAATCCAAACAATCATTAGGACTCGCTTCAAAAGTCTATGTGCCACAAAATTTGAAAATCTAAATGAAATGGACAATTTTCTTGATCGATTTGACTTACCAAAGCTGAATCAGGACCAGGTAAATCAATTAAATAGTCCTTTTCCCCCAAAGAAATAGAAGCGGTCATCAAAAGTCTCCCAACCAAAAAGGCCCAGGACCAGATGGCTTCAGTGCAGAATTCTACCAGACCTTCAAAGAAGAGCTAACACCAATTCTCTTCAAACTATTCTACAAAATAGAAACATAAGGAACATTACCAAACTCATTCTATGAAGCCACAGTCACCTTGGTACCTAAACCTCACAAAGACCCAACAAAGAAAGAGAATTTTAGGCCAGTCTCCCTTATGAACCAATTTCAGGCCAATCTCCCTTGATGCAAAAATACTCAACAAAATACTTGCAAACCGAATCCAAGAACACATCAAAGATATTATCCACTGTGACCAAGTAGGCTTCATCCCAGGTATGCAGGGGTGGTTCAATATACGGAAATCCATCAATGTGATCCACCATATTAACAAACTGAAAGAAAAAAACCACATGATAATCTCCCTAGATGCTGAAAAAGCATTTGACAAAATCCAACATCCATTCATGTTTAAAGTCTTGGAGAGATCAGGGATACAAGGCACATATCTAAACATAATAAAGGTGATATACAGCAAGCCTATAGCCAACATCAAACTAAAAGGAGAGAAACTTAAAGCAATCCCACTAAAATCAGGGACAATTCAAGGCTGCCCACTCTCTCCATATCTCTTCAACATAGTGCTGGAATTCCTTGCTAGAGCAATAAGACAGTTGAAGGAGATCAAGGGGATACAGATTGGAAAAGAAGAAGTCAAATTATCACTATTTGCAGATGATATGATAGTATACATGAGTGACCCCAAAAACTCTACCAGAAACTCCTACAGCTGATAAACACCTTCAGCAAAGTGGCCAGATACAAAATTAACTCAAAAAAATCAGTATCACTCCTGTATACAAAAGACAAAAGGACTGAGAAAGAAATTAGGGAAACAACACCGTTGACAATAGCCACCAATGACATAAAGTACCTTGGTGTAACGGTGTAACCCAAACCAAGCAAGTCAAAGACTTGTATGAAAAAAATTTCAAGTCTCTGAAGAAAGAATTAGAAGAACATATGAGAAGACGGAAAGATCTCCCATGCTCATGGCTTGGCAGGATTTACATAGTAAAAATGGACATCTTACCATAGGCAATCTACAGATTTAATGCAATTCCCATCAAATTGCCAACACAATTCTTTACAAACCTGGAAAGAAAAATTCTCAACTTCGTATGGAGTAACAAGAAACCCAGAATTGCTAAAACAATCCTCTACAATAAAAGATCTTCTGGAGGTATCTCCATCCCTGATCTCAAGCTGTACTATAGAGCAACAGTTATAAAAACTGCATGGTACTGGCATAGAAACAGAATGGTGGATCAATGGAATCGAACAGAAGACCCAGAAATAAACACACACACACACTTATGGACACCTGATTTTTGACAAAGGTGCCAAAACCATACAATGGAAAAAAGATAGAATCTTTAACAAATGGTGCTGGTCTAACTGGATGTCTACATGTAGAAAAATGCAAATAGATCCATACTTATCACCCTGCACAAAACTGAAGTCCAAGTGGATCAAAGACCTCAACATAAAACCAGACACATTAAATCGGCTAGAAAAAAAAGTGGGGAATACCCTAGAACTCATTAGCACAGGAGAAAACTTCCTGAAGTTTTCTTCAGGAAACAGCACAGACTCTGAGAGCAACAATCAATAAATGGTACCTCCTGAAACTGAAAAGCTTCTGTAAAGCAAAGGATACTGTCATCAAAAAAAGGGACTGCGTACAGATTGGGAAAGAATCTTCACCAACCCTTTATCTGACAGAGGACTCATATCCAGTATATATAAAGAACTAAAGAAGCTGAACATCAGCAAACCAAGTAATCCACTTAAAAAATGGGGAACAGAGCTAAACAGAGAAGTCTCTGTAGAGGAATATCGAATGGCTGAGAAGCATTTAAAGAAATGCTCAACCTCATTAGCCATTAGGAAAATGCAAATCAAAACAACCCTGAGATTTCACCTTACACCCATCAGAATGGCCAAGATGGAAAACTCAAGTGACAACACATGCTGGAGAGGTTGTGGAGAAAGGGGAACCCTTCTCCACTGCTGGTGGGAATGTAAACTTGTACAACCACTCTGGAAATCAATCTGGCTCTTTCTCAGACAACTAGGAATAGCGCTTCCTCAAGATCCAGCCATACCACTTCTAGGCATATATCCAAAAGAGGCTCAAGTACACAAAAAGGACATTTGCTCAATCATGTTTTAGCTGCTTTATTTGTAATTGCCAGAAGTTGGAAACAGCCCAGATGCCCCTCAACTGAAGAATGGATGCAGAAATTGTGGTAAATCTTTACAATGGAGTATTACTCAGCAATGAAAAATAAGGATATCATGAAATTTGCAGGTAAATGGTGGGCCCTGGAAAGGATCATCCTGAGTGAGTTGTCCCAGAAGCAAAAAGACACACACGGTATATACTCACTCATATAAACATACAACATAGGATAAACCCACTAAAATCAGTACATCCAAAAAAACTAAGCAAAAGAGAGGACCCTAACTAAAGTGCTCAATCCCCATCCGGAAAGGCAGAGAGGATGGACATCAGAAGAAGAAGAAAACTGGAAACAACCTAGGAACCTGCTACAGAGGGCCTCTGAAAGCCAGAAGAAGAAAACAGGAAACAACCTAGGAAACTGCCACAGAGGGCATCTGAAAGCCTCTGCCCTGCAGACTATCAAAACAGATGCTGAGCCTGATGGCCAACTGGTGGGCAGAGTGAATGGAATTTTATGTAAGAAGTGGCAAATAGCAAGAGCTGGAAAGGACAGGAACTCCACAAGGAGAGCAACAGAACAAGATAATTTGAACACAGGGAACTTCTCAAAGACTCATACTCCAACCAAGTACTATTCATGGAGATAATCTAGAACCCCTGCACAGATGTAGCCCAGGGCAGTTTAGTGTCCAAGTAGCTTATATAGTGGTGGGAAGAGGGACTGCCTCTGACATAAACTAATTTGCCTGCTCTTTGATAACCTCCCCCTAAGGGGGCAGCAGCCTTACCAGGCCACAGAAGTTGACAATGTAGCCATTGCTGATGTGATTTGATAGACTAAGATCAGAAGGAAAGAGAGGAGGACCTCCCCTAGTAGTGGACGTGGGGAGGAGCATGCATGAAGAAAGGGGAGGTAGGGTGGGATCGGGAGGGGAGGAGGGAGGGGCTTATGGGGGATACAGAATGAATAATGTGTAATTAATAATAATAATAAAAAGAAAAAAAAAGAAAAAAAAATTTCTTTTCTTATTTTTCAATGTCAATTAATTAAAAAATAATTGAAAGAAGTATGCAAATACAGAAAGGTTGAGAAAGTCAAATATGAGCATCTGATATCTAGGGTACTGTGCTAGACTTTTTCAGGCTCTGTGTTTGCTATTGTACAACATGCAATATTGTAAAAGTTTCTACAATTTCAAGGCAGATGGCCCATTGTGACCCAACTCTTATACTAGCCACAGAAACACAAAAGAGACACATTTCTGAAGAACTGTGCAAAGATTCCAAGAGAAAGTAACTTATTTGTCTAATGTAGAATGAATATGCATTTTCCAGGTATGTGAAGAGGAGCAAGCATAAGGAACACAGTCTGTAACGATAGAAACACAACAGTGTCCCCAGGAAAATCAGAAACTCTACCAGGACAACAGACTACTTTGTTTTTGCTTAGTCAAATTTCTCCAAGATTGAACACAAAAGAGATTTTTTTTTAAAAAAAAAAAAGTATTTTAATGCTGTTATACAAAGTAATGTGTTTCATTATGACATTTTCATTAATATTCATCATTAAAATTATTCTCCTTTATTCCTCTCCTCCACTGCACCCCCACTGCCAGTCTGCTTTCTTCCCTAGATAGTTCCTTCTGCTTTTTTAATTTTAATTTAATTTTATTTTATTAATTACACTTTATTCACTTTGTATCCCCCTCTTAAGCCCCTATCTCCTCCCCTCCAGATCCCACCCTCCCTCTCCCTTCTTCATGCATGCCCCTCCCCAAGTCCACTGATAGGGGAGGTCCTCCTTTCCTTCCTTCTGATCTTAGTCTATCAGATCGCATCAGGAATGGCTGCATTGCCATCTTCTGTGGCCTGGTAAGGCTGCTCTCCCCTCAGGAGGAGGTGATCAAAGAGCAGGCCAATCAGTTCATGTCAGAGGCAGTCCCTCTTCCCATTACTATGTAACCCATTTGGACACTAAACTGCTGTGGGCTACATCTGTGCAGGGGTTCTAGGTTATCTCCATGCCTGGTACTTGGTTGGAGTATGAGTCTCTGGGAAGACCCCTGTGTTCAAATTTTATGGTTCTGTTGCTCTCCTTGTGGGGTTCCTGTTGTCTCCAGATCTTACTATTTCCCACTTCTTTCTTAAGATTCCATGCACTCTGCCCAACAGTTGGCCATAAGTCTCAGCATCTGCTTTGATAGTCTGCAGGGCAGAGCCTTTCAGAGGCACTCTGTGGCAGGTTTCTAGGTTGTTTCCTGTTTTCTTCTTCTGGCTTTCAGAGGCCCTCTGTAGCAGGTTCCTAGGTTGTTTCCTGTTTTCTTCTTCTTCTGATGTCCATCCTCTTTGCCTTTTGGGATGGGGATTGAGCATTTTAGTCAGGGTCCTCTCTCTTGATTAGTTTCTTTAGATGTACAGATTTTAGTAGCTTTATCTTATGTTGTATGTCCATATGAGTGAGTATATACTATGTGTGTCTTTTTGCTTCTGGGACAACTCACTCATGATGATCCTTTCCAGGTCCCACCATTTACCTGCAAATTTCTTTTTTTTTTAATTTTTTAAAAATTTTTCTTAATTTTATTTTTCTTTTTAGTTACATTTTGTTAACTCTGTGTCCCAGCTGTATCCCGCTCCCTCATTCCCTCCCCAACCACACACTCCTTCCCGGGTCTCCTCCCTGCCCCTTTCCAAGTCCACTGATAGGGGAGGACCTCCTCCCCTTTCATTTGACCCTGTTTTATCAGGTATCTTCAGGGCTGGCTGCAAAGTCCTCCTCTGTGGCCTAACAGACTGCTCCTCCCCTGGGGGGGGGGGGTGTCAAACAGCCTGCCCTTGAGATCCTGTTAGAAATAGTCCGTGTTCCCCTTACTTTGGAAAACTACTTGGTTACTGAGATACCACGGGCCACATCCAAGCAGAAGTTCTAGGTTATATCCATAGATGGTCCTTGGTTGAGTGTCAGTCTCAGAAAAGACCCTGTGCCCGGATATATTTGGTCCTTGTAGAGCTCCTATCCTTTCCATATCATACTAACTTCCCTTCTTTCATATGATTCCTTGCACTCTGCCGAGGGTTTGGTTATAAGTCTTAGTGTCTGCTTTGAAACACTGCTAGGTAGAGTCTTTCAGATGCCTTTTGTGGAGACTCCTGTCATAAGTTCAATGCACATCCCATTTGTCTTTCTAAATGAGGATTAATCACCTTCGCCTGTGTCCACTTACTTGATTATCTTCTTTAGGTGTGTGGATTTCATTATGTTTATCAGATCTTGTAGGTCTATATAAGCGAGTATATACCAAGTTTGTCTTTCTCCTTCTGGGATACTTCACTCAGAATGATCTTTTCTAGATCCCACCACTTGCCTGCAAATTTCATGATTTCCTCCTTTTTGATTGCTGCATAGTATTCCATTGTGTAAAAATACCACAATTTCTGTATCCATTCCTCTGTTGATGGACATCTGGTATGTTTCCAAGTTCTGGCTATTACAAATAAAGCTGCTACGAACATGGTTGAACAAATGTCCTTGTTGTGTACTTGAGCAAATTTTGGGTACATACCTAGCAGTGGTATAGCTGGGTCTTGAGGTAGCACTACTCCTAGTTGTCTGAGAAAGCGCCAGATTGACTTCCAAAGTGGTTGAACCAGTTTACATTCCCACCAGCAATGGAGGAGGGTTCCCTTTTCTCCACAACCTCTCCAGCATGTGCTATCACTTGAGTTTTTCATCTTGGCCATTCTGATGGGTGTAAGGTGAAATCTCAGGGTCGTTTTGATTTGCATTTCCCTAATGGCTAATGAGGTTGAGCATTTCTTTAAGTGTTTCTCTGCCATTCGATGTTCCTCTTTTGAGAATTCTGTTTAGCTCTGTTCCCCATTTTTTAATTGGATTACTTGCTTTGTTGCTTTTCTGCTTCTTTAGTTCTTTATATATACTGGATATTAGCCCTCTGTCAGATAAAGGGTTGGTGAAGATTCTTTCCCAATCTGTAGTCTGTCTATTTGTTTTGATGACAATGTCTTTTGCTTTACAGAAGCTTTTCAGTTTCATGAGGTCCTATTTATTGATTGTTGCTCTTAGAGCCTGTGCTGTTGGTGTTCTGTTCAGGAAGTTGTCTCCTGTGCCAATGAGTTCTAGGCTGTTCCCCACTTTTTTTCCAACTGATTTAGAGTATCTGGTTTTATGTTGAAGTCCTTGATCCACTTGGACTTTAGTTTTGTGCAGGGTGATAAATATGGATCTATTTTCATTTTTCTGCATGTAGACATCCAGTTGGTCCAGCACCATTTGTTGAAGATGCTGTCTTTTTTCCATTGAATGGATTTGGCTTCTTTGTCAAATATTGAGTATTCATAGGTGTGTGGGTTTATTTCTGGGTCTTCTATGCGGTTCCATTGATCCTCCTTTCAGTTTCTATGCCAATACCATGCAGTTTTTATTACTGTTGCCCTGTAGTACAGCTTGAGATCAGGAATGGAGATACCTCCAGATGATCTGTTGTTGTACAGGATCGTTTTGGAGATCCTGGGTTTTTTGTTTCTCCATATGAAGCTGAGAATCTTTTTTTCAAGGTCTGTAAAGAATTTAGTTGGTATTTTGATGGGAATTGCATTGAATCTGTAGATTGCTTTTGGTAGGATGGCCATTTTCACAATGTTAATCCTACCAATCCAAGAGCACGGGAGATCTTTCCATCTTCTGAGATCTTCTTCAATTTCTTTCTACAAAGACTTGAAGTTTTTCTCAAACAGGTCTTTCACTTGTTTGGTTAGAGTCACACCAAGGTACTTTATGTTATTAGTGGCTATTGTGAAGGGTATTGTTTCCCTAATTTCTTTCTCAGTCTTTTTGTCTTTGGTATACAAGAGGGCTTCTGATTTTTTGAGTTGATTTTGTGTCCTGCCACTTTGCTGAAGGTGTTTATCAGCTGAAGAAGTTCTCTGGTTGAATCTTTGGGGTCGCTCATGTATACTATCATATCATCTGTAAATAGTGACACTTTGACCTCTTCCTTTCTGATTTGTATCCCCTTGATCTCCTTTAGTTGTCTTATTGCTCTGGCTAGGACTTCAAGTACAATGTTGAAGAGATATGGAGAGAGTGGGCAGCCTTGTCTTGTCCCTGATTTCAGTGGGATTGATTTAAGTTTCTCTCCATTGAGTTTGATGTTGGCTATAGGCTTGCTGTATATTGCCTTTACTATCTTTAGGTATGTGCCTTGTATCCCTGATCTCTCCAAGACTTTAAATATAAATGGGTGTTGGACTTTGTCAAATGCTTTTTCAGCATCTAAGGAGATGATCATGTGGTTTTTCTCCTTCAGTTTGTTTATGTGGTGGATTACATTGATGGATTTCCGTATGTTGAACCACCCTTGCATTCCTGGGATGAAGCCTACTTGGTCATGGTGGATGATATCTTTGATGTGTTCTTGGATTCGGTTTGCAAGTATTTTGTTAAGTATTTTTGCATCAATGTTCATAAGAGAGATAGGTCTGAAGTTCTCTTTTTTGGTTGGATCTTTGTGTGGTTTAGGTATCAAGGTGACTATGGCTTCATAGAATGAGTTTGGTAGTGTTCCTTCTATATTTATTTTGAGGAATAGTTTGAGGAGAATTGGTGTTAGTACTTCTTTGAAGGTCTTGTAGAATTCTGCGCTGAAGCCATCTGGTCCAGGGCTTTTTTTGGAGGGGAGACTGTTAATGACTGCTTCAATTTCCTTGGGAGATATAGAGCTATTCAGTCTTTCTACCTGATCTTGACTTAATTTTGGTAGATGGAATCTGTCAAGAAAGTTATCCATTTCATTTAGATTTTCAAATTTTGTGCCATATAGGCTTTTGTAGTATGACCTAATACTCATTTGGATTTCCTCAATGTCTGTAGTTATGTCCCCATTTTCCTTTCTGATTTTGCTGATTTGAATAGTTTCTCTCTGCTTTTTAGTTAGTTTGGCTAAGGGTTTGTCTATCTTGTTGATTTTCTCAAAGAACCAGCTTTTTCTTTCATTGATTCTTTGGATAATTTTATTTGTTTCTAATTGATTGATTTCTGCCCTTAGTTTGATTATTTCCAGCCGTCTGCTCCTCTTGGGTGTATCTGCTTCTTTTTTTTCTAGGGTTTTCAGTTGGGCCATTAAGTTGTTTGTATGTGATGTTACGGATTTCTTCTTGTAGGCACTTAGTGCTATAAATTTTCCTCTGAGCACTGCTTTCAATGTGTCCCATAAATTTGGGTATGTTGTGCCTTCATTTTCATTGAATTCTAGAAAGTCTTTAATTTCTTTCTTTATTTCTTCCTTGACCCAGCTGTCATTGAGTAGTAAGTTGTTCAGTTTCCATGTGCGTGTCGGCTTTTTGTTGTTTCTGTTGTTGTTGATGTCCAGCTTTAGTCCATGGTGGTCAGATAGTATACAAGGGATTATTTCAATCCTTTTGTATCTGTTGAGGCTTGCTTTGTGACCAACTATATGGTCTATTTTGGAGAAGGTTCCGTGTGGTGCTGAAAAGAAGGTGTACTCTTTTGAGTTTGGGTGAAAAGATCTGTAGACGTCTATTAGGTCCATTTGATTTAGGGATTCTGTGAGTGCTTTTATTTCCCTATTTGGTGTCTGTCTGATTGATCTGTCCCTTGATGAGAGTGGGGTGTTGAAGTCTCCCACTATTAAGGTATTAGGATCAATGTATGATTTAAGCTTTAATATTGTTTCATTTACGAATGTAGGTGCTCTTATATTTGGGGTATAGATATTCAAATTTGTGATGTCCTCTTGTTGGATTTTTCCTTTGATGAGAACATAGTGGCCCTCCTTATCTTTTTTGATGAACTTCGGATGAAAGTCTATTTTATTAGGTATTAGGATGGCTACTCCAGCTTGCTTTCTGGAACCATTTGCTTGAAAAACATTTTTCCAGCCCTTTACTCTGAGGTAGTGTTTATCTTTGTTGCATAGGTGTGTTTCTTGGATGCAACAGAATGTTGGGTCCTGTTTCCGTAACCATCTGTTAGCCTGTGTCTTTTTATTGGTGAGTTGAGTCCATTAATATTGATAGATAATATTGACCAATGCATGTTAGTTCCTTTTGTAATGGAGTCGATGATCTTACCGTTTCATTGCTTGTTTTCTTTTCATTTTTGTTGGGATATTATCTGTATGCCCTGTTTTCTTGGGTGAATTCGTTTTCGTTGGATTGGAGTTTTCCTTCTAGTATCTTCTGTAGGGTTGGTTTGCTGTATAGATATTGCGTAAATTTAGTTTTGTCATGGAATATTTTGTTTTCTCCATCTATGTTGATTGAAAACTTTGCAGGGTATAGTAGTCTGGGTTGACATTTGTGATCTCTTAGAGTCTCCATGATGCTTGCCAAGGCCCTTCTAGCTTTCATAGTTTCTGATGAGAAGTCTGGTGTGATTCTGATAGGTCTATCTTCATATGTTACTTGGCCTTTTTCCCTTGCTGCTTTCAATATCTTTTCTTTATTCTGTAGATTTAGTATTTTGACTATGATGTGACGTGATGTGTTTCTTTTCTGGTCTAGTCTATTTGGTGTTCTGTAGGCCTCTTGTATATTTATGGACATCTCTTTCTTTAAGTTGGGAAATTTTTCTTCTATGATTTTCTTGAAAATATTTTCTGGACCTTGGAGCCTGGAGTCTTCTTTTTCATCAATTCCTATTATTCTTAGATTTTGTCTTTTCATAGCATCCTTGATTTCTTAGATATTTTGTGATTGGAACTTTTCTGATTTTACTTTTTCTTTGAGAGAAGTATCAATTTCTGCAAGTGTGTCTTCAGCTCCAGAGATTCTCTCTTCCATCTCTTGTATTCTGTTTGTGGTTCCTGATCTTTTCTCCAAGTTCTCCAGATCAAGAGGTTTCTCATTTTGTGTTTTCTTTATTGATTCTAATTCTGTTTTCATGCCTTGCACCATTTCTTTCATGTGTTTGAATTTGGATTCTTGTCTCTCTACTATGGACTCTATTTCTTTGTTCATTTCCTTTTTGTATGCCACTAATTTTTTCTCTACTTGTTCCTCTATTTGTTTAGCTATGTTTGCCTGTGTTTCTTTAAGGTTTTTGTCTATTTCTTCTTTCTTTACCTCCAATTGACTGGCCAACTCTTTGAAAGATTTGTTCATTTTCTCCTTATGAGCCTCAAATAATTGAGCAAGCATGGCTTTAAGCTCATTTTCCTGTGCTTCTGATGAATTGGAGTATCCATCGATTTTGGAGTTTGCTGGTGAAGTCATGATGTCCTGATTTATGTTGGAAGTGTTCTTTCGCCTACCCCTGGCCATTGGCTTATCTGAGACCTTCCCTGTTTGTTTTTGGATTCTGCCGATCAGACTGGTACTGTCTCTCTCTCGAGTCTGGAGAATTCTTCAGGAAGTTGAGAGAGGTCCAGTGTCCTTAGCGTGTGCTGAGGACTAGCTGTACCTGTGGGAGGAAAGTACGCAGGCACAAACAGAGGCAAATGCAAGCGTGCGTGCGTGCGTGTGTGTGTGTAAGTGGGCGTGGGCGTGTGTCTCGAGGGACAGAGTGATGGCTAATGTTGAACCCTTGAGTGTGTGGGAGGGGCTCTGCAATGTATATGTCGTAGGCGCTAGTGATGATCGCAGCGCAATTTCTGGCATTAACTGCCTTAACTCCTCAATTAGACCCACAGAGCAGGAACTTCAATGTTCCAAGTGCCCCTCTGTTTCCCAAAGTGGGTATATGGGTGGGAGGGGGTTCGATGCCTGGCTTCTGTTTTAGAAGGACCCAGGATCAGGGGATCTGCAGATTCTCAAGGGTGCACTCACTTACAGGCAGGTCACTTGGCAGAGATCGGAGTATCTGGGCTGTCTGCTCTCTGGTTTGGCCCTGCTTCTTTGATGTGCTCCGCCAGTTCCGTGCTGCTGTCACTGCCAGGTTATGAGGTCTTGCTGCAGCTGGAGATTTTAGGGTGGTCATGTCAGTGGGAATCGGGGTAACCAGCCTTTCTTTTCTCTGGTTTGGCCCTGGTTAGTCTTAAACTGGAGGGCTGATGTGCCCAGCCAGCTCAGTGCTGCTCTGCCGCCAGGTTAGAAAGTCCCATTGTAACTGGAGACTGAGTTGCTAGTCCAGATGCTTTCTGGGAAGTCCTGGGGTCTCTTCACTGTGCTCTCCAAGCTTCGGAGGCCCAGCACCTGGTGTGTCTAGCTTGTATGGCGTTTCTGTCTGGTTTTGGTGAGTATATAGAGTATTCTCTGTCCCTGTGGGATTGGGCAGGCCGTACCGTCAGTGATGGCGCTCCTGCGGAGCTATTATGGCTTCTAGCAGACTCGCGCCCTGGGAGAATGGTGCAGCCGCTGCGCGAATCTGGGGCTCCAAGCTTACCTGCAAATTTCATGATTTCCTTATTTTTCATTGCAGAGCAATACTCCATTGTGTAGATGTACCACAATTTCTGCATCCATTCTTTAGTTGAGGGGCATCTGGGCTATTTCCAGCTTCTGACTGTTACAAATAAAGCTGCTCCAAACATGGTTGATCAAATATCCTTATTGTGTACTTGAACCTCTTTTGGATATATGCCTAGGAGTGGTATGGCTGGATCTTAAGAAAGTGCATGTTCAAAGTCATTAGCCGTTAGGGAAATGAAAATCAAAACGACCCTTGGATTTCACCTTACTCTCATCAGAATGGCCAAGATGAAAAACTCAAGTGACAACACATGCTGGAGAGGTTGTGGAGAAAGGGGAACCCTCCTCCACTGCTGGTGGGAATGTAAACTTGTACAACCACTCTGGAAATCAATCTGGTGGTGCATTTTTTAAAATATTGTTGTAGCTTGAGTTTTCCCAGATGCAGCCAATGAGACAAAAATTGAGGGTCAAAAGATTTTATCTGGAAGATAATTCCAGGATACACTGATAAAGGGGGGGGGGAAGAGAAGGAGGATGGTAAACAGCGAATAAATGAAGAATTATAAAGTAAAATTTATAAGATGAATAAATGTAGTTTAAATCTGAAGAAGGACTTCAGTATAAGACAGATATTTCCAGAAATTTTAGAAGAAAAATAACAGCCAAGCATGGTCTGCCATAGTCACCAGGAAACAAACCGGAGACAGTTATTAAACAGCTATTAGTAAAGGTGGATGATTCTGAGAATGTAAATTAATCTAGCCACTATAGAAGCAAGTGAATGTTTCTCAAAAACAAAAACAAAATGCACACACAAACACACACACACACACACACACACATACACACACGAGAGAGAGAGAGTTACAGAGACAGAGAAAAAGAGAAAGACACAGAGAAAAGAAACCAAATGAAAATACAATTTATATGTAATCCAACGATTAAACTCTTGTGTATTTACTCCTAAGTTAACATATCATAGAGACACCTGTCCTGCAGTAATGTTTATTGTAGCATTATTTACAATAACTAATGATGGAAACAATCCATGTCCAGAATCAGAAACTACAACATATATAAGATATTAATAAATTTTGTAATTTTTATTAATTTTTCAGGAATTTCATAAAATGTACTACCCTTCCTCAACTACCAACTGCTTTCACATCCATCCCACCTCTCTACTCACCTAAATTTGGGTGTGTTTTTTTCTCCTGCTTTTTCTTTCCTTTTATAAACCCATTGAGTCCCGTTCGTTTTATTAAAATTTTTAAATTATTTTTCATTCTTTTTATGTTTATATTAATTGCAGTTTATTTATTTTGCAGCCCAGTGTAAGCCCCTCCCTTATTACCTCTCCATCCCACCCTCCCTCCCTCATATCCTCCCATACTCCTCTCCAAGTCTGCTGATAGGGGAGTTCCTCCTCCCCTTCTATATGATCATAGTTTATTAGGTCTCATCAGGACTGGCTGCATTGTCCTCCTCAATGGCCTGCCAAGCTTGCTCCCCCCCTTGGGGGGGCAGGTCAAAGAGCCAGCCACTGAGTTCATGTCAAAGACAGTCCCTATTCCCCCTACTAGTGTGCCCACTTGGAGACTGAACTGCCACGGGCTACATCTGAGCAGGGGTTCTAGTTTATATCCATGAATGGTCCTTGGTTGTAGTATCAGTCTCAGAAAAGATCGCTGTGCCCAGATATTTTGGTTCTGTTACTCCCCTTGTGATGCTCCTGTCCTCTCCAAATCTTACTGTCTCCCCCTTCTTTCATAACATTTTCAGCACTCTGCCCAAAGTATGACTATGATCCTCAGCATCTGCTTTGATGCCCTGATGGCTAGAGTCCTTCAGAGGCCCTCTGTGGTAAGCTCCTGTCCTGTTTCTTGTTATTTCCCTCTTCTGATGTCCATCCCATTTGCCTTTCTGAGTGAGGACTGATCATCTTACCCAGGGTCCTCCTTCATGCCTAGCTTCTTTAGGTGTGCAGATGTTAGTATGTTTATACATATTATTTGTCTAATATCCACTTATTAGTGAATATATACCATGTGTGTCTTTCTGCTTCTGGGATACCATATTCAGCATGATGTATTCTAGTTCCCACAATTTTCCTGCAAATTTCATTATTTCCTTGTTTTCAGTTGCTGAGTAGTATTCCATTGTGTAAATATATCACAATTTCTGTATCCATTCCTCCATTGGGGGACATCTGGGTTGTTTCTAGATTCTGGATTTTACGAATAAAGCTGCTATGAACATGGTTAAGCAAATATCCTTGTTGTGTACTTGAGTATATATATTGTATATATGCCTAGGATTGGTATAGCTAGATCTTGAGGAAGCACTATTCCTAATTGTCTGAGAAAGTGCCAGATTGATTTCCAAAATGGCTGTACAAGTTTACATTCCCACCAGCAATGGAGGAAATTTCTGCTTTCTCTGCATCTTCTCCAGCATGTATTGTCACCTGAGTTTTTTATCTTAGCCATTCTGATGGATGTAGGTGAAATGTCAGGGTCGTTTTGATTTGTATCTCCCTGATGACTAAGGATGTTGACCATTTCTTTAAGTATTTCTCTGCCATTCTATATTCCTCTACAGAGAATTCCCTGTTTAGTTCTGTAGCCCATTTTTTAATTGGATTACTTGAGTTGTTGCTTTTTTACTTTTTTTAGTTAAAAAGCTTCTTTTTAACTTCTTTAGTCAAAAAACTTCTTGAGTATAGGTTTTTATATATTCTAGACATTAGACCTGTCAGATAGAAATTTTGTGAAGATCCTTTCACAGTCTGTAGTCTGTGGTTTTGTTCTGATGACAGTGTCCTTTGCTTTACAGAGGCTTTTCAGTTTCATGAGGTCCCATTTATTGATTGTTGATCTTTGAGCCTGTGAGGTTGCTGTTCTCCTCAGGAACTTGTCTCCTGTGCCAATGAGGTCAAGGCTCTTTCCCACTTTTTCTTCCAACAGATTTGGTTTTATGTTTTGATTTTATAGTTTTATGATGAGATTTTTTATCCACTTGGACTTTAGTTTTATGCAGGGTGATAAGTATGTATCTATTTGCATTTTTCTACATATAGATATCCAGTTAGACCAGCACCATTTGTTGAAGATGCTATCTTTTTTCCATTGTATGGTTTTAACTTCTTTGTCAAAAATCAAGTATACATAGGTGTGTGGGTTTATTTCTGGGTCTTCTATTCGATTCCATTGTTCTGTGATTCTCTTTCTATGTCAGGACCCATGAAGTTTTTATAACTATTGTTCTGTAGTACAGCTTGAGATCAGAGATGGAGATATCTCCAGACAATCTATTGTTGTATAGTATTGTTTTAGCAGTTCTGGGTTTTTTGTTTTGTTTTGTTTTTCCATATAAAGTTGAGAACAAAGCATATACGTAAATATAGTAAAGACAATATACAGCAAGCCTATATCCAACCTCAAACTAAACAGAGAGTAACTTAAATCAATCCCACTGAAATCAGGGTAAAGGCAAGGCTGTACATTGTCTCTGTATCTCTTCATCATAGTACCTAAAGTCCTAGCTAGAGCAATAAGACAACTAAAGGAGATCAAGGTGATACTAATCAGAAAGGAATAAGTCAAAGGATCACTATTTGCAGATGATATGATAGTACACATGAGTGACCATAAAAATTCAACTGGTGAACTCCTTTAGCTAATAAACGTTAGCAAACTGGCTGGATACAAAATTAACTCAAAAAAATCAGTAGCCCTCCTGTATATGAAAGACAAAAGGGCTGAGAAAGAAATTAAGGAAACTATGCCCTTCACAATGGCCACAAACAAAATAAAGTTCCTTGGTATGACTCTAAACCAAGCAAGTGAAAAACCTGTTTGAAAAACCTTCAAGTCTCTGAAGAAAGAAATTGAAGATGTCAGAAGATAGAAAGATCCCCCATGCTCATGGATCAGTAGGACTGACATAGTGAAAATGGCCTTCCTGCCAAAAGCAATCTATAGATTCAATGCAATTCCCATCAAAATACTAGTCAATGATTCTTTAATGTGCCACACACTCTTAAGTGTGATCAATATACCAAAAGTCACACCATTACAGAAAGTTGTTTCTGCATTTCCCAGAAGCTATCAAACCTTAAATGCTCTTTACCAAAGTGTAAGACTGTGCTTGCCCTACTACACTAGTTTTTTTTTTTTTGTTTTTGTTTTTGTTTTTGTTTTTGTTTTTTTTTTCTGGCTTGCACTTACACAGATCCTATGCATTCTGTTACAATCATCTTGTCATATGGACATCTGTTATGTTGTGTTTAAAAATATTATATTTTTTTTTCAAATAAACCACCACCTTTTGCTCTTACAATCTTTGTGCCTCCCCTTCTGAAAAGAATCCTGAGCTTTGATTTAAAAGATGTGATATAAATATCCCATTTAGGGCTGAATACTATGAACATTATTTTCTATATCTTGAATAGCTTTGGGTCTTTGTATTAAATCTTATCTACTGAAAGAAGAGTTTTCTCAGATGAAGGTTGAGAGATGCACTAATTTTTGAACATATCAAAATGTCACTGGGAATCAGTTTAATACTGCATTTATTTAGCAGAATAATAGTAGCATATTTTTCTCTATGGCCTATGACCTATGACTTACCTAGGAAAAATTAGTGTCCTCATAGCAATCTCAGATACAGGTTGAATGTCATGGAGCAAGCCTTAATCCAGTCAGAAACCTGTTGTTCATCCCTATACCATTTGTGCCACGATTGCACCAGTGGGCATATCTTGCCACACACAGATCTCATTATTGTAGCTAACAGAATTCACAGATGGGTGAGACTGATGATTGCTTTTATCCTATGACATAGTGCCTAACAAATTCCAGCACTGTGAAAATATTCAGTAGAGATGAAGCACTCAAAACAATGTGCACTTGATTTCTCTAAGTTTATTACTCAAGTATGTGGTATCTTCAGCAATAAAGCCTTACTATAAATTTCTGGAGAGAAACCAAGAGCAATGTACATATTGTGTAATGTTTAGGGTCTATGTGAACCTATTGGCCAACAACTCAAAAAGAGGTTATCTATTCCTGCCACTGCAGGTTTTTCTTGGGTAGAATCTCAGATCAAGTTGGGACGTTGGCCCCTCATTTTAGGATAACCCTGTTTAAAGTTTGTTTATGTATGTATATATTTTGGGAAGCTTTGACTGTAATGGGTTTACAATGTCATTTTAAAAAGTTTTTAGTGTTAGCTATCCCTCGCAATTGGATTTTGTTCAGCTGCAAAGAAGAATATGCCATCTTTAGAAAAATGAATGCAGCTGCTGGTAATATAATTAAATGAATTAAGCCAGTCTCATTAAAAAAATATGCTTTGTTTTCACTCATGCTTTGTTTCCAGATTGTATAGTTACATAAACCATATGAACACACAAAAGGAGAAAAACATTCACACAAACAAAAAATAAAATAAACATTTTTTATAAAATTCCTCTCCTCTGCTTTCTTCACCCCAATAAAAATAATAACCCTACTAGTTATGAAACAAATTAAGTAAGACAATGATTCCTCCAAATTTTGTGTATTAGGAAATACAAAGAAAAGAAATATATAATCAAACCCCTAAATTTCTAAAAGTTCTATTCTTGTATTGGGTTCCTGAATTTAATAGTATTTCCCTCCCACTGAACAGACAGCAGGTGTCTTGCATATACATAATTTTTCAGGTCAAAACAATATGGCTTTCCAATAACAGAATGATTATGATTCTATAACATTAAAATACCAAAAATAATATTCTACAATTTATAAAATAAGCCTCTCTTATCAAATTATTAAGGAATGATTACAGTCCCCTCAAAAATGTGAAGTACCAAGTAACTGAAATTTCTAGTTATTTTTCTCTTGTGGCATATTATGTCCAAATAAACTAAACGCTAAGTGTATTCTCCCAAATACAATCTTCTAATCATTTTGGTTTCAAAAGAGCTCCAAATGCCTGGGTTAGGAGTCCGGATTCTTTCAGCAGTAATCACTCGGTGGTCCTTTACTAGACTGAATAAAGTTTCTTTAGAACATGAAAAGTTAATTCAGTGTCAAGCCTTTACTGGATCTGAATTTTAAAATTATGAAAGACAAAAGGGCTGAGAAAGATGATTCAGAGTTGGTATTGAACTCAGCACTTAAAAAAAAGTATCCCTTCATAATTGCTCAAAAGCACAAAGCTAGTTAGTTAATTTTACCATGATGAAAATCCTAGGCAGTGTGCTTTGCGAATGCATTGCTCCGAATCACCAGAAAATTTTGCAGTTGAGTTTTGTCAAGATGACAGTTAAACTACCAGATATCTTCACTACATAATATATGGAAATCCACTCATGTGGTTAATTTGGGCACTGATATTTTGCATGATATATTTACTGTCTCTTAAGGGAAAAATATGTTGTCTTCTCCCTGGTAGGACTGCACAGGCTTCTTCATAAAGTAGTAACTACTTTGTTGAGATGCTACTTGAGAAAGCCAGTGTTATTTTCTGAGTATTTAAAACTATAATTTTCGTTCCCTTTTTAATATCACAAACTCTGCTACACTAGGATTGAATTTAGTATAGACTTCATACTGTGACATAGCATCTGCGTTATTTTGTAAGCAGTTACTACCAGTGTTCTTTTTTTAAGTTATTTTTTATATTAATCACAGGTTATTTACTTTGTATCCCAGCCATAGCCCCCTCCTTCGTTCCCTCCCAATCCCACCCTCCCTCCCTCATCTTCTCCTTGCCCCTTTCCAAGTCCACTAATAGGGGAGGACCTCCTCCCCTTCCATCTGACCCTCCTTAATAGAGTCTCTTCAGGACTGGCTGCAATGTCCTCTTCTGTGGCCTAGCAAGGCTGCTCCTCCCTCGGGGGAGAGAGGATCGAAAAGCTCACTGTTGAGTTCATGTCAGAAATAGTCCCTGTTCCCCTTATTAAAGAACCCATATGAACATCCAAGATGGCAGCGGCTAGTGTGCAGCTTAGCTGAAGGGGAGAGGACCCGCAAAGTGGAAATTGGTGAGTGAAGGGGCTGATCAACCTAGAACAGAGTTATCTAGACTTCCAAGAATAAAGAGACTGACCATGATCTGAGTCCTTCTAGAATCAGATCACGGCAGACTCCTCCGGAAGGAGACACCCTGAGAGGTAATCCCCAGGCACTTCCCTGCACCCAAAACCCTACTCCCTCTTTGGAGGAGGCAGGAGGCGTCCAGCAGAATCTGCCAAAGACCATACTGTCTGTACCACAGCCCCAGGGAGAGCTGAGGCTCCCACCAAAAAAAAAGCAAAAACAAAATCCGAGATTGGGGCTGAGAAAACCCAATCCTTTTGGGCACTCCCCCAAACGCCGCCATAACCCTGCCACAGCAGAGGAGAGGGATAGAGAGGCACACAGCAGCTTCAAAGCACCCGGACCCCAGTGCTGCCGGCTGCTCCTAGCAAACAAACTTCAGCTCGGGATCTGGGACTGTGGTCATTCAACAAGTCCTGAGACTCTCCCCGGTCCAGCGCAATAAGGTCTAGCACCAAGTCCTAACACCAGCTGCTCCCCGACCCCTGGCAGAGAAAGCCCAGATCAGGATCGAGACTGAGAAGTTCCAACCCCTTCTGGCACTCCCCTGAGAGCACCACCATGAGCTTGCCCTAGCAGAGGGAAAGGTCAGAGGGGAAGGACAGACAGGCAGCCTGCCACAGGACACAGCACCCCCTCTCCAGCTCACCCAGCGGCTCCTGGCAGAGACCCAAGCTCTGGATCTGAGGACACTCAACCCTACCTGGTACTCTCTCGGGATCAGCAAACATAGGTTCTACCTCCAGGCTGCTTCTGGCAGAGAGATCTGGGCTGGGGATCTGGGATTGAGAACACTCAACCCAACTCTTTCCCATGCTACCCCAGGACCAGTCAACATAACCCCTCCTGGCAGAGGGAAAGGACAGAGAGGCAGCACACAGGAAAGGTAGACACCGATTCCTGCAGCCATAGTGTCAGAGAGCTGACTGTTAGCCTACCCGCGCATTTTCCGCAGCATACCAAATCAGAGAGTAGAGAGCAAGGGGAACCCCTGTTGTTGTTGTTGAGGTCCTGCTTAAGTCCATGGTGGTCAGATAGAATACAAGGGATTATTTCAATCTTTTTGTATCTGTTTAGGCTTGCCTTATGACCAACTATATGGTCTATTTTGGAGAAGGTTCCATGCAGTGCTGAAAAGAAGGTATACTCTTTTTGTTTGGATGAAAAGATGTGTAGACGTCTATTAGGTCCATTTGATTTAGGGACTCTGTAAGTGTTTTTATTTCCCTATTTGTTTTCTGTCTAGTTGATCTGTCCCTTGGTGAGAGTGGACTGTTGAAGTCTCCCACTATTAAGGTATTAGGATCAATGTGTGATTTAAGCTTTAATATTGTTTCATTTACGAATGTAGGTGCTCTTGTATTTGGGGCATAGATATTCAAGATTGGGATGTGCTCTTGGTAGATTTTTCCTTTGATGAGAATATAGTGGCCCTCCTTATCTTTTTTTATTAACTTGGGTTGAAAGTCTATTTTATTAGGTATTAGGATGGCTACTCCAGCTTATTTTCTGGAACCATTTGCTTGAAAAATATTTTTCCAGCCCTTTACTCTGAGGTAGTGTTTATCTTTGTTGCATAGGTGTGTTTCTTGGATGCAACAGAATGTTGGATCCTCTTTCTGCAACTATTCTGTTAGCCTGTGTCTTTAAATTGGGGAGTTGAGTCCGTTGATGTTGATAGATACCAGGGACCAACAATTGTTACTTACTTTTGATGTGGGGTTGGTGGTATCACTGAGTTTCATTGCTTGTATTCTTTTGTGTGTGTGTGTGTGTGTAGTTATCTCTTTCCTCTGTTTCCTTAGATGTAGCTGTTTTCTTTGGTTTGGAGTTTCCCTTCTAGTAACTTCTGTAGAGCTGGGTTACTATGTAAATATTGTTTAAATTTGGTTTTGTCATGGAATATTTTGAATTCTCTGTCTAGGTTGATTGAAAGTTTTGCTGGATATAGTAGTCTGGGTTGGAATCTGTGGTCCCTTAAGGACTGTATGATTACTGTCCAGGCCCTTCTGGCTTTCATAGTTTCTGTTGAGAAATCTGGTGTGATTCTGATAGGTCTACCTTCATATGTTACTTGGCCTTTTTCCCTTGCTGCTTTTAGAATTTTTTCTTTGTTCTGTAGGTTCAGTGTTTTGATTATGATGTGACGTGAAGAATTTCTTTTCTGGTCTAGTCTACTTGGTGTTCTGTAGGCCTCTTGTATGTTTATGGAGATCTCTTTCTTTCAGTTGGGAAAATTTTCTTCTATTATTTTCCTGAAAATATTTTCTGGACCTTTGAGCCTGATGTCTTCTTTTTCTTCTACTCCTATTATTCTTAGATTTTGTCTTTTCACGGTGTCCTTGATTTCTTGGATGTTTTGTGTTTGGAACTTTTCTGTTTTTATTTTTTCTTTGAGAGACGTGTCAATTTCCACAAGTGTATCTTGGGCTCCTGAGATTCTTTCTTCTATCTCTTGTATTCTGTTGGTGATGCTTACCTTTGTAGTTCCCGATCTTTTCTCTAAGTTCTCCAACTCCAGGTTTTTCTCTATTTGTGTTTTCTTTATTGATTCTAATTCTGTTTTCATGTCTTGCACCATTTCCTTCATCTTGTTGAATGTGGAGTCCTGCTTTTCAATGACAGCTTCTATTTTTTTGTTCGTTTCCTCTCTATGTATCACTAATTGTGCCTCTACTTCTTTGGCTATAATTGCCCATATTTCTATGAGAGCTTTATTTATTTCTTCTTTATTTGCCTTCATTTGTGTGGACATTTCTTTGAGAGCTTTGTTCATTTCTTCTCTGTTTACCTCAATTTTCGTGGTCATTTCTGAGAACTCGATTTGTTTCCTCTTCGTTCGTCTCAATTTCTTTGGCTATTTCTTTGAGGGCTTTGTTCATTTCATCTTTATGGGCCTCTAATAGCTGGAGAAACATAGTTTTGAGGTCCTTTTCTTGTATATCTAGTGAATTGAAGTGTCCATTGTTTTGTGGGGTTGCTGGTGAGGTCCTTATGTCCTGATTTTTGTTGGGTGTGTTCTTACATCTGCCTCTTGCCATCTTGTTATTTTTTACCCTCACTGTTTGTTCCTTGAGTTTGTAGTTTGGGCTATGATCGTCTCTTTCTGTTTTCTGGACTGTTTTTTCAGGAAGATGAGAGAGGTTCACTGGTTTGGAGTGTGCGTTGTGGTTTTAGTTTTGCCTAAGTAAGAATGTGACGCTGGTGCTATTTGCATGCGCTTTTAGGGGGCACAGTGTGCATGCGCGGATTCTCTGACTATTGCATTGGCCTGCAGGCTACTATTATGCAGTTCTGTCTGAGATCCAGGGATTGTTTACCTGGATTACACTGGTGGACCCACAAGGCAGAGGCTTCAACGTTGGGGTCGCCATCCCAAGAATCCCTATGATGCCCACGTTAGTGGTGTTGGTGGCAGGGATCTCGTCTGGTTGCTTCTGTGGAGAGGCCCTGGGTCTGGGGCAAACTCTCCCTAGAAGGCTCACTCACTCTCTTGCAGGACCAGTTGGAATGCACAGGGGTTCCCCTTGCTCTCTACTCTCTGATTTGGTATGCTGCGGAAAATTCGAGGGTAGTTTAACAGTCAGCTCTCTGACACTGTGGCTGCAGGACTCGGTGTCCACCTTTCCTGTGTGCTGCCTCTCTGTCCTTTCCCTCTGCCAGGAGGGGTTATGTTGACTGGTCCTGGGGTAGCATGGGAAAGAGTTGGGTTGAGTGTTCTCAATCCCAGATCCCCAGCCCAGATCTCTCTGCCAGAAGCAGCCTGGAGGTAGAACCTATGTTTGCTGATCCCGAGAGAGTACCAGGTAGGGTTGAGTGTCCTCAGATCCAGAGCTTGGGTCTCTGCCAGGAGCCGCTGGGTGAGCTGGAGAGGGGGTGCTGTGTCCTGTGGCAGGCTGCCTGTCTGTCCTTCCCCTCTGCTAGGGCAAGCTTATGGTGGTGCTCTCAGAGGAGTGCTAGAAGGGGTTGAGACTTCTCAGTCCCGATCCTGAGCCAGGGTTTTTCTGCCAGTTTTGGGTGGGGACCGCCGGTGATAGGACTTGGTGCTAGACCTTATTGTGCTAGACCAGGGAGAGTCTCAGGACGTGTTGAATGACCACAGTCCCAGATCCCGAGCTGAAGTTTGTTTGCTAGGAGCAGCTGGCAGCACTGGGGTCCCGGCACTGTGAAGCCACTGTGCACTTCTCTATCCCTCTGCTCTGCTGTGGCAGGGTTATGGCGGCAATTGGGGGAGTGCGCGAAAGGATTGGGTTTTCTCAGATCCGATCTCAGGTTGGTGTACAGACACTGTGGTTTGTGGCAGATTCTGCTGGATGCCTCCTGCCTCCTCTGAAGAGGGAGTAGGGATTTTGAGCTGGGCGCGCAGCTGCTGTCTGTGCTGCATGATCTCAGTTCTGATGCAGGTGGGTACTGGCGGTCAGTGAGACCTTCCAAAGAAAGACTGGGTGACCTGTGATCAGTCTCGCAACTTTCCTTCCCCGTGGGGTTTTCTTGCAACTGTGACTCTCAGTCTCTGGCACCCTTGTGCCCACCAATCAGCCTGGGAAAGTGATCGGAACACACAGATGCGCGGCTCCAGCCGGGAGACCCAATGCCCGTGTTACTTGGGATCTCTTCTGGGTTCTGGCTGGGCAGCCAAGAGTGGACCCGACCGATTCGCATGCTGTGGGAGCCTCCCCTCACCTTGGGAAACACGATTGCTGTAGTTTTAGGGCCCAGAGTTCAGTCTCCTGGTTGCTGCACAGAGAGTGTTGTCCCGCTTCTCAGACACAGTGTTCTCCAGGTGCCACCATCTTGGCCCCCCACATAATTTTTTAAAAAGGTTTTTTTTACAGTTTATTCAGTTTATATCCTGATTGTAGTCTCCTCCCTCATCTCCTCACATCCCCACCCTCCCTCCTTCTTGCCCTTATCCCCTCCCCTAGGCCACTGAAAGGGGTAGTCCTCCTTCCCAACCATCTGATCCTAGTCTATCAAGTCTCATCAGGACTGCCTAGGTCCTCTTCCTCTGTAGCCTGACAAGGTCATCCAACCAGGGGGAAGTGATCAAAGAGCAGGCAACTGAATCCATGTCAGAGAGAGTCCTTGTTCCTCTTAGTAGGGAACCCACATGGAGACTGAGTTGCCTATGTGCTATATCTGCTCCGGCTCAAAGATCAACAATTAATAAATGGGACCTCATGAAAGTGAAAAGTTTTGTAAACAAAGGACACTGTCAACAAAACAAAACAACAGCATACAGACTGGGGAAAGATCTTTATCAACCCTACATTTAACAGAGGTTTAATATCCAGAATATATAAAAAACTCAAGAAATTAAACTCCAACAAACCAAATAATCAGACCTCCCTTATCAGTGGACTTGGGGAGGGGGCATGCATCGAGAAGGGGGAGGAAGAGAGGAATTGAGAGGGGAGGAGGGAGGGAGATACAGGGGGGATACAAAGTGAATAAAGTGTAATTAATAAAAATTTTTAAAAAAGAAAAACAAAAAAAAGAACAAATAATCCAATGAAAAATGGGGTACAGAGCTAAACAGAAATTTCTCAACAGAGGAATCTTAAATAGTGGAGAAGTAATTAAAGAAATGCTTAACATCCTTAGTCATCAGGGAAATGCAAATCAAAACAACTCTGAGATTCCATGTCACATCCATCAGAATGGCTAAGATCAAAAACTCAAGTGACAACACATGCTGAAGAGGATGTGGAGAAAGGGGAACCCTCCTCCATTACTGGTGGGAAGGCAAACTTGCACAACCCCTTTGGAAATCAATTAGGTGCTTTCTCAGACAATTGGGAATAGTAAGATCTCAAGGTTCAGCTACAGCACTCCTGGGCATATACCCGAAAGATGCTCCACCATACAAGGACATTTGCTTAACTATGCTCATAGCAGCTTTATTCATAATAGCCACAGTCTGGATATATAATTTTAAATGAGAAATAAGCACTTGTAAAAAGAAGTAATTTGTCAGTTCACTGGATGTTACTAAAAGTTTGTAACAATAAAGAGACAATAAAAAATAAAATAAAATTTAAAACTTAATCTGCAAACATTTTGAAATGGTTTATAGTGGGAAGTGATTGGCTAAATGCCTATTAAATTATGTCACATTAAATCATATGAAAGAAGGGGGAGGTAATATGACCTGGAAAGGAAAGAAGCTCCACAAGGACCTAATATATCTGGGCACAGGAGTCTTTTATGAGACTGTATTTCCAACCAATGACCATGTATGAATATAACCTAGAACCCTTGCTCGGATGTAGCCCATGGTAGCTCAGCATCCAAGTTGGTTCCCTAGTAAGTTGTACAGGGACTATTTCTTACATGAACTGAATGGCTGGCTCTTTGAGTTCCCCTCCCTCACCCCCCCACCCCGAGGGAGGAGCAGCCTTGCTAGGCCACAGAGGTGGACATTGCAGCCAGTCCTGAAGAAACCTGATAAGTTAGGGTCAGATGGAAGGAGAGGAGGACCTCCCCTATCTGTGGACTTGGAAAGGGTCAGGGAGGAGATGAGGGAGGGAAGGTGGAATTGGGAGGGAATGAGGGAGCGGGCTATAGCTGGGATACAAAGTTTGTAAACTGTAAATAGTATTTAAAAAATTAAAAAATAATCCACTAAAGCTCTAAAGTTAATGAAAATATTAGAAAAATATGGCATAATAGAATCATGAAAAGGTAGGCAGATATTGAGTACCTGAATTGAAGTAATAAGTAAAGATCTAGTAGACAGTAATTAAAACTCAGAAAACTGCAGTTTGATCTGACTAGAAAGACAGAGAAAATTAATTCTGCATCAGAATTCTACAGTATTCTTGAAGGTAGTAAGAATTCAGGGGATGCTGATGGAGGGAGAAATATTTGTTGTTGTTGTTGTTGTTATTGTTTTTATTTTTGTATTTTTTTTCTTTATTTTTAGGGATGGGAGCCCAAACCTAAATGGTCAACCATTAGTACATGTGAATACTGCAGTTTTGAGTCAATCCAGCAGTGTATGTGTGTGTGTGTGTGTGTGTGTGTGTGTGT
>NW_026585686.1:14584487-14595895 GCF_907164565.1 Psammomys obesus
AGACCTGGAAAGAAAAATTCTCAACTTCGTATGGAATAACAAGCAACCGAGAATTGCTAAAACAATCCTCTACAATAAAAGGTCTTCTGGAGGTATCTCCATCCCTGATCTCAAGCTGTAGTATAGAGCAACAGTTATAAAAACTGCATGGTACTGGCATAGAAACAGAATGGTGGATCAATGGAATCGAACAGAAGACCCAGAAATAAACCCACACACTTACGGACACCTGATTTTTGACAAAGATGCCAAAACCATACAATGGAAAAAAGATAGCATCTTCAACAAATGGTGCTGGTCCAACTGGATGTCTACATGTAGAAAAATGCAAATAGATCCATACGTATCACCCTGCACAAAACTGAAGTCCAAGTGGATCAAAGTCCTCAATATAAAACCTGACACATTAAATTGGCTAGAAAAAAAATTGGGGAATACCCTTGAACTCACTGGTACTGGAGCTATCTTCCTGAACAGAACACCAACAGCACAGGCTCTAAGAGCAACAATCAATAAATGGGACCTCATGAAATTGAAAAGCTTCTGTAAAGCAAAGGACACCATCATCAAAACAAAGCGACTGCCTACAGATTGGGAAAGAATCATCACCAACCCTTTATCTGACAGAGGACTCATATCCAATATATATAAAGAACTAAAGAAGCTGAAAATCAGCAAACCAAGTAATCCACTTAAAAAACGGGGAACAGAGCTAAAGAGAGAATTCTCTGTAGAGGAATATCAAATGGCAGAGAAGCACTTAAAGAAATGCTCAACCTCATTAGCCATTAAGGAAATGCAAATCAAAACCACCCTGAGATTTCACCTTACACCCATCAGAATGGCCAAGATGAAAAACTCAAGGGACAACACATGCTGGAGAGGTTGTGGAGAAAGGGGAACCCTTCTCCACTGCTGTTGGGAGTGTAAACTTGTACAACCTCTCTGGAAATCAAATTGGTGCTTTCTCAGACAACTAGGAATAGTGCTTCCTCAAGATACAGCCATACCACTCCTAGGCATATACCCAAAAGAGGCTCAAGTACACAAAAAGGACATTTGCTCGACCATGTTTGTAGCAGCTTTATTTGTAATAGCCAGAAGCTGGAAACAGCCCTGATGCCCCTCAACTGAAGAATGGATGCAGAAACTGTGGTACATCTATACAATGGAGTATTACTCAGCAATGAAAAGTAAGGAAATCATGAAATTTGCAGGTAAATGGTGGGACCTGGAAAGGATAATCCTGCATGAGTTGTCCCAGAAGCAAAAAAACACACACGGTATATACACACTCATATAAACATACAACATAGAATAAACCCACTAAAATCTGTACATCTAAACAAACTAAGCAAAAGAGAGGACCCTAACTAAAATGTTCAATCTCCATCCTGAAAGGCTAAGAGGATGGACATCAGAAGAAAAAGAAAACAGGAAACAACCTTAGAACCTGCTACAGAGGGCCTCTGAAAGCCAGAAGAAAACAGGAAACAACCTCGGAACCTGCCACAGAGGGCCTCTGAAAGCCTCTGCCATGCAGACTGTCAAAGCAGATGCTGAGCCTGATGGACAACTGATGGGCAGAGTGAATGGAATTTTATGTAAGAAGTGGGAAATAGTAAGAGCTGTAGAGGACATGAACTCCACAAGGAGAGCAACAGAACAAGATAATTTGAACACAGGGAACTTCCCAGAGACTCATACTCAACCCAAGGACTATCCGTGGAGATAACCTAGAACCCTGACAATGCAGCCACTTCTGAGGAGAACTGATAGACTAAGATCAGAAAGAAGGAGAGAAGGACCTCCCCTATCAGTGGACTTGGGGAGGGGCATGCATGCAGAAAGTTGAGGAGGGTGGGACTGGGAGGGGAGGATGGAGGGCTTATGGGGGGATACAAAATGAATAAAGTGTAATTAATAAAAGTTAAAAAAGGATTCCATTTTGTATATTCATTGTGCAATGTGCTGTATTAAAATATATAGTTTACAATTAAAAAATAATAATTTTACAGACTCACACACAAACACACAGTATGTCTCCTATGTGATTGTAAATCCAGTCAAACTGACAATATAGAGTAACCATCACAAATATTATTTCATGTTTTCTGACTTGCAATCCAAGGAATTTTTTACCATATTGTATTCAATAGAATTCAAAAAGTTTATTTTCTTATTTTATCACTTAGTTTCAATATTGGTTCCTTAATTGAGTCTTAAATGATAAGCACAGATGATATAGGGAAGCTGGTAGAGAACCCCTAGCAGACAAATCAGCCAGTGCTACCATGACAAAGACATTAAGCAGCTTGCTTCAAGGGAACTTCAAGTGGCTTCATTTGCTAAAATAATAATATGGAAAGAGTACCAAGAATGAAGCACACAGAGGATCACAACAAAAATAACTGACTGCCAAGTATGCTGTTCTGTCTTCCTTAGAGGCCAGTGAGAAGCAGAGTAAGTAAGAAACGTAGGCTTCATTTTATTGCTATTCGATCTAAAAACATATTATATTCATAAGATTTCTAAGCAATGGAGGAACTACGTACCTAGAACCTCCCTCTTATTTTGAATGGTATTGTTTTGGACCATTGAACTTGAATACAAGATGGATCAATGCATATATAGATAAGTATCTAGAGTTTTAAAACTAAATAATATGTATGTGGGTATCCACTGAATAAACCTTTTATTTTCTTTGTAGTATTATACTTCTTATACTAAAATGATACAAAGAGAATTAATTGTGTACCTATCATATATATATATATAGATATAGATATAGATATAGATATAGATATAGATATAGATATAGATATAGATATAGATATAGATATAGATATAGATATAGATATAGATATAGATATAGATATAGATATATAGATATATTTACTATTTTTCACAAAAGGAACAAAATAAAACAAAAGTTAGCTCATTGTTTTTAACTACCGTGATGAAAATTTGTACTTAATTTGAGAAAAATCAATTAAACTGTTGGTCCCTACTTTTTAGATAATTAAGATGAAAATGTGGCAATCTTTAAACATTCTTCTTAAATCCAAAACACACACACACACACACACACACACACACACACACACACACACATGCACACACATTAAAATCATTGGCCTTTTCCTGCTTTTTATTTTGAGTTCAATATCATTCCAATCCCAGCTAAATTTCAAGATTCACCCTCAACAGAAAAATCCACAAGATAGGAATCATAGGAAGCCTAAAAAGATGAAAGTATGGTGATTAATAATTGAAAAACTGTAATCTAAAAAACAGTATTCAAATTCTTAGGTTTTTCTTTTTTCTTCTTCTTTTGGTATTCAGAGAAGGTTACAGCCTAGCGCAATCAAAGTTATATTTAAATATCAATCTATCTATCTATCTATCTATCTATCTATCTATCTATCTATCTATCTATCTATCTAATCTGTCTCTTGTAATAGTAGAAGAATATTGTGATTACTTGATCATTCAAATACTGAAGATCTATTTAGGTACTGATTTATTTATCCATCTGTGTAAACACGTTTCTTGGAGGAGTTTTGTTTTGTTTTTAGCCCAGATTGAAGAAATTCTCCAAGTGAGAAGACAACATCATTCAAAAGATGTTATGATTAAGGGTAGGATTGATTTTTAGACCAGTGGTTTTCAACCTTCCTAATAATGTAACCCCTTAGTACAGTTCTTCATGTGTGATGACCTTCAACCTTAGCATTATTTTCGTTGCTATTTCATAACTGTAATTTTGTTTTTGTTATGAATAATAATATTAATATCTGTGTTTTTAATGCTCTTAGATGACAACTATAAAAGGGCCTTTGACTCCCTCCCAAAGGGATTACAACCCATAGGTTAAGAACAATTGTTTTGGACCATTGAACTTGAATGAATGTGAAAGGGAATTCTATGGAAAACAAAAATAGAAGGTGTGGTGATTTGAGTAAGAAATGTCTTTCATAGGTCATGTATTTGACCACTTGGTTCCAAGTTGATAAACTTGTTTTGTTTTATATAATTTTTTTATATTAATTACAGTTTATTTACTTTATGTCCCAGCTGTAGCCCTCTCCCTCATTCCTTCCCAATCCCACCCTTCCTTCCTCATCTCTTCTTTGCCCCTCTCTAAGTCCATTGATAGGGGAAGTCCTCCTCTCTTTCCATCTGACCTTAGCTTATCAGGTCTCACCATGACTGGCTGCAATGTCCTCCTCTGTGGCCTAGCTAGTCTGCTCCTCCCACAGGAGTGCGGGAAGTTAAGGAGATAGCCATAAAGTTCATGCCGGAGACAGTCCCTATTCCCCTTACTAGGGAGCCACTTGCATACTGAGCTGCTATGGGCTATGTCCGAGCAGGGGTTCTAGGTTATATCCACACATGTTCTCTGGTTGGAGAATCAGTCGCAGACAAGCCCCTGTGCCCAGATCATCCTGAGTGAGGTATCCCAGAAACAGAAAGACACACATGCTATATACTCACTTATAAGTGGATAATAGACTGATAAGATAAGACAGCATAAACATACTAAAATCTGTACACCTAAAGAAGCTAAACAAGAAGGAGGACCCAGGGTAAGATCAGTCCTTACTTAGAAAGACAAATAAGATGGACATAGGAAGTAGAAGAAAATGAGCAGCAGAATAGGAGCCTACCATAAAAGGGCCTCTGAAAGACTCTATCCAGCAATGTATCAAAGCAGATGCTGAGACTCATAACCAAACTTTGGGCAGAGTGCAGGGAATCATATGAAAGAAGAGAGAATTAGTAAGACCTGGAGAAAACAGGAGCTCCACAAGGACCAAATATATCTGGGCACAGGGGTGAAATTGTTTAAAGAGGTTATGGGAGTTGTAGCATTTGAAGACTTGCTGAAGGAAGTACAACATTGGGATAGGTTTTGAGAGTTCATAATTGACCCACTTTCAGTTGGCTCTCTCTATTTCATGAATGTGAAAGGATACGTGTTTAGCCATCTCCTTGATGCCATGCTTCCCTCACCATTATAAACTTCTGAAATGTTAGAGCCAAAATAAACTCTTCCTTCTATACATTGCTTCTAGTCATGGAATTTTTATCAAGGTGGCTACAACAATTATCTGATACATAGAACATAGGGAAGGCAGCTGAGAAGCTACATTAAAATCTAACAAGCAGGTGTGTGGCAAATTTGAGAAATTGGAACTGAGAAAAGATTTTGAGAAAACTTAAAAGCAATTTTTAGTAAGAATGATGACTGACAGATGCATGAATAAAAAAGACAGAAAATGAAGAATGATCTTTTACCAAGAAATAAATGTATAGGAATTTAATATATGTGAAAATTATTAATGTTAATATGTATTGGATTATGAAAATTTGTCTAACTTTTTAATCTTAGCTTTTCTTAGTTATAGTTAGACAATACTATTTTACTAACTGTCCTTCAGTGTTATGGCTATAAGCATCTTCAGTATATGAGACCATACACGCAGAAGTTCACTGAGTCATGGGGAGAGACTAATAGATCCTAAGCAATAGTCAATGCAATAAAATATGGCCTTGCCTAGTTTTGTTTGCATATCCTTTGTGCAAGCCTATTCTGGTAAGTCCTCAGGACTCTTGCGAGTGTGGTGTGTGTGTGTGTGTATGTGTGTGTGTGTGTGTTACTCCAAAACACCTCCACTAGCCCCAGAAAAATATCCTATGCTCAGGTCTAGCCTAGTGAGTCTCATTCACCATAATGGCAACTCTCATGCCAACATGGAAATGTGGAATTTCACCAAGTTCCACCCCTAGATGAAGGGTTACAGGTTGTCAATGGTTACTGAAAGATGGAGAATTAACTTCCTCCAGGGATGAGTCTTAGGTGTCCGATGCTAAGAGGTCAGCCATGTATACATGTACATGTGATCAACACTAACTAGACACAGTAAATTGCCCATACATGCAAAAAATAATTAAAAAAATGAATTTGGGGAGGGTTGGAGAGAGGTCAGTGTGGGAGTGACAGAGATAGGGTACTCATATATGCTGTTCTCAAAAATGATTAACATCTTTTAAAAAAAATGTTTAATGAGTACTGGGAAAACAGAGTCGGCTGAATTCTGTGTAAGTTTTAACAAATTATTTAACCTTTATGACCTTCACTTTTCTCATCTAGAAATAAAATTATACTGAAGATATAATCTGCCAGGTTGTTCACCACCCTAATCTTATTAAAAGGCTCAAAAAATCAATTGAATCTAGGCAGAACAACTCTGTAAGAGCAGTGAGAGGGTTAAGGCGCTAAATGAATAATATGACAGGTCATGAAGATGAATTAACTGCAGGGAGAGTCAACAGTGTAAATTACTATAGGCTTGGGAGCGTTCTGTAGTCTCCATCAGCACCAAGAGGAAGCATGTGCTAATGATACCATTGGGAATAAATCTGCAGATTGCTGCAAAAGCAGCAGGCAATGGAAACTCCAAATTTACACTAATGTAATCTGAATACATGCCAGAATCAGCCCAGTGAAGGTCCTATGGAGTGGTTGACAGCGTTATGAAAAGTTGAGAATGAAGGATAAATAATAAAGTATAAAATCAAACAAATACATGTATCCTCATTCTCTCAGAAAAATGAATAGTCCATCAGTGAGTTCCTGTTCCCAACTAAAGAAAAGTATTTCTCCAGTCATGTGTAAATAGTTGAGACTCTCTTACTTTTGAGCAAGTAAGAAAAAATAAGAGCAATTGTCCAACTCATTCCCATTCTTTCCAGCCTCATATTCAGAATTAAAGGAGATTAGCTGGCAAAGTTATATGGAAGACATGTGTTGTGAAATAGAAGAAAAACAGAAGCACAGGGCCAGTAAACTGAGGCTGAAATCCCTAATTCTTAGACAACAGTTTAATTAGGACTGAAATATATAGGCAAAGAATCCATATATTCAGAGTTAAAGAGCCAAGTAAAACAACGGCATGATTGTTTCAGAGTAGGAAACTAGGCTATGTGCTCTCCAGACCATTTTCTTTTTGGACACAAGCTGCATTGAATGTGCTTAGAAAATATAAGCAACATATACATATACACATATTTACACATATGTATGTATACATATATATAGTGTGTATATATTCATAAGATGCATAAATATATAACATTATATATGTATGTATGTATATATGTATATATATACATTTATGTATGTATATGTATGTGTATATATATACATAAATTATATATATATATATATATATATATATATATATATACACAATTTTTTCAAGTAGATTTATATACATGGTTCTGTGCCTAAACTCGTGCCCTCCTGGCCAGTATATATAATGCTTCTCACACTCAACTTACCGTTGTCCACATAGAGTATGGTCCCAGAGGTGGGGCAAGATGGCAGCTCCAAGAGGACTCTCATTCTGAGGAGCAGCACAACAGGATTGTCACAGTGACCAGCAATCAGAACTCGCGGCCATAAAACAAAAGTGATTGTGTTTCACAGGTGAGAGGATACCCCATGGTGGGGGATTCAATCAGCTTTAACTCACCCTGCTAAACCTCGGAAGAGATCCTTGTTCCGCCAGGCACTTGGTCGACAGCCCAGAGCTACACGCCAGCATGAACTGGTCACTGTTCCAGACTGACTTGTGGGCCCACAACACCATAGACTGGATTTCCCAGTCGAGAGATAACCCCACGGAGCAGGAAACAATTGGGACCGACCTTAGGTCACCAAGACATCCCCTGGAAAAGACTCGGGTTCTGCGGGCGCCCCAGGAGCCAGCGATTCACTGGCAGGTGCAAACCCACAGGGAGGGAAATGGCTGGTCTGATTTCAGAGCACTCAGCCAACACCCCCACCCCAAAAAGGTCTAGGGAAAATTACCCAGTTTAGGCAGCAGCCAAGGCTCTGAAACGGCCAGAAAGGCGGAGCCACAAGCGGGCATCTGTGCCTGTGGGTTCTACTCTCCACCCCAGACAGAACAGTGGTCCCCAAAGCAAAGAATGAGTGTCTCTGGTAGGAGAAAACCCCAAGCTGAGGGGATCATCACTCTAACGCTTAGGACACCCAGCACCAAAAGTCTTCCTGGATTCACGCAGACTCTACGCTCTAATTCAGGCAGGAGCGCTGTGCTCAGCCACCATTATTGAGTTCCCCTAGGGCACTGGGACACAAAGCTGCATCCTCAGACCTACAAAAACCAGAGAGCCATTACAGCAGCCCTCAGATACTGTGCCAACGATCAACCAGTTATCCCTAGCTAGACTGTCAACACTGTGAGAATCCCTGGTCCTTTAAGAGGGCTGCACCCACAGCATCTGGAACAGAGCAGTGCCTGCAGCCGCCATCCTAGACAGGGATACACAGCTACACAGCTTCTGGTCCAGAGTGAGGCACCCAGCCTCCAGACCAGAGCAGCGCCACCAGGCACAAACCCAACCTAGGTGCACATTCTCCAGGCCCAGAGCAGAGCACTCAGCCTCTGGCCCAGAGACTTGCTGAGTACACCTCTCACTTTCCCGGACAGAACTGTGTGCCCCAGGATAACAGACTGAGTTCCCCTGTTGGGAGAAAACCCCACAGCTAGGGAATCAGCAGGTTCTTCAAGAGGACTGTACATGGAAATTTAGTGAGCAGCAGCACACTAAATTTATAACAAGAAACCCAGCAGTGGGGCAGCTGTCTTGAGAACTTCTATGGGTAAGAGGAGATCCCTCCCTGACTAACAAAGACCACAGATACTACTCGGGGCTATAAACCTGAGGTGAGCAGTGGCAATACCTGAGAAACACTGGCCATACAGTGACCATAACCAAAAAGCAGAGGAGGACTCCTTCAGGAAAAATCATATTCTGGACAAGGGGATTCTCCCTACCTCAGGACTCCAGGAAGCACAGAAACTAACAGCGAAAACCTAAATCAGCCCAATGGGTAGAGGTCAGAGTAAAAGTTCAACCAACAAAAGACAGAGCAATATGGCGTCTCCAGAACCCAGCCATCCAGGGGCGAACAGCCCTGGACAACTCAGCATAATAGAAAATCAAGAAGATGACCTTACATCTATGCTGATGAAGAGGATAATAGAGGAAACAAATGAAATACGTAAAGAATTAGAGGATGATAAAACCAAACAGATCATGGCTATCCGTAAAGAAATGGAGGAAGGTAAAGACAAGCAGATTATGGCCATCCGTGAGGAAATACGGGAAGATGCAGCCAAACAGCTTGTGGCCTTCAGAGAAGAAATAATTAAATCACTGAAAGAAATAAAAGGAACAGAGTTGAAGGAACTAAAAGAAAAAGAGGAAAATACAAGCAGACAGGTGAAGGAAGTAAACAAAACAACTCAAGACCTGAAGATAGAACTGGAAAAATTAAAGAAAACACAAATGGAAGAAATAATGAAGAGGAAGAATTTAGGAAGAAAACAGGAACTACAGAGTTAAGCATAAGCAACAGACTACAAGAAATGGAAGAAAGAATCTCAGGTGTAGAAAATACAATGGAAGAAATTGATGTATCTGTTCAAAGAAAATGTTAAATCCAAAAAATTCCTGACACAGACCGTCCAACGAATCCAAGACAATATGAAAAGTCAAAACCTAATTATAATAGGAATAGAGGAAAAAGAAGACTCCCTTCTCCAAGGCCCAGAAAATATTTTCAACAAAATCATTGAAGAAAATTTCCCCAAGTTAAAGGAGAAGCCAATAAGAATACATGAGGCCTACAGAACACCCAACAAATTTGACCAGAAAAGAAAATTCTCCTGCCACATAATAATCAAAACAGTAAGTATACAGAACAAAGAAAAAATACTAAAAGCTGCAAGGGGAAAAGGCCAAGTAACATATAATGGAAAACCCATTAGAATCACACCAGACTTTTCAACAGAAACTATGAAAGCTAGAAGGGCCTGGACAGATATCATGAAGACCCTAAGAGAACACAGATGTCAGCCCAGATTAATATAACCTGCAAAACTCTCAGTTCTCATAGACAAAGAAAACAAGATATTCAATGTCAAAAACAAATTTCAACAATACCTACACACAAATCCAGCATTACAGAAGACACTGGAAGGGAAAATTAGCTTCTGTCAAGAAAACACAGGAAATAATTAACCTTACTACACTAAAACAAAAAGCAACCAAACACACAACCTTATGAACACAGCCAACATCAAAATCAAAGGATCTAGCAGCCACTGGTCATTAATCTCTCTCAACATCAATGGACTCAACTCTCCAGTAAAAAGACACAGATTAACAGAATGGATACGTAAACAACACCCAGCAATCTGTTGCATACAAGAAACACACCTAAGGCACAAAGATAGACATTACCTGAGGGTAAAAGGTTGGAAGACGACTTTCCAAGCAAATGGACCCAAGAAACAAGCATGAGTAGCCAATCTAATATTTGATAAAATAGATTTTCAACCAAAATTAATAAAAAGAGAAGGGGAAGGACACTTCATACTCATCAAAGGAAAATTCCACCAGGAAGACACCACAATCCTGAACATCTATGCCCCAAATACAAGAGCACCCACATTTGTCAAAGAAACATTGATAAAATTTAAACCAAATATAGATCCCCACACATTAATAGTGAGAGAATTCAACACCTCACTCTCAACAAAGGACAGGCCAACAAAACAAAAATTAAACAAAGAAACAATATCTCTGACAGAGGTCATGAATTAAAAGGACCTCACAGATATTTACAGAACTTTACACCCAAACACAAAAGAATTTACCTTCTTCTCAGCACCTCATGGAACCTTCTCCAAAATAGAACATATAGTTGGTCACAAAGCAAGCCTCAACAGATACAAGAAGACTGAAATAATCCCTTATATCTTGTCTGATCACCATGGAATTAAGCTGGACTTCAACAACAACAGAAATAACAAAAAGCCTACACAAATATGGAAACTGAACAACTTGTTACTAAATGACAGCTGGGTCAGGGAAAAAATAAAGAAAGAAATTAAAGTCTTCCTAGAACTCAATAAAAATGAAGACACAACATACCCAAACCTGTGGGACACAATGAAAGCAGTGCTAAGAGGAAAGTTCATAGCACTAAGTGCCTTCAAGAAGAATTTCAAGACAGCTCATTCAAGCAACTTAATGGCCCACTTAAAAACCCTAGAAAAAGAAGACGCAGACACACCAAAAAGGAGTAGATGGCTGGAAATAATAAAACTCAGGGCTGAAATCAATCAATGAGAAACAAATAAAACAATTCAAAGAATCAACGAAACCAACAGCTGGTTCTTTGAGAAAATCAACAAGATCGACAAACCCTTAGCCAAGCTAACTAAAAGGCAGAGAGACACCACCCAAATCAACAAAATGAGAAATGAAAAGGGGGACAAAACTACAGACACTGAGAAAATTCAAAC
>NW_026585686.1:14600895-14609953 GCF_907164565.1 Psammomys obesus
CCTTTATCTGACAGAGGACTCATATCCAATATATATAAAGAACTAAACAAGCTGAAAAGCAGCAAACCAAGTAATCCACTTAAAAAATGGGGAACAGAGCTAAAGAGAGAATTCTCTGTAGAGGAATATCGAATGGCAGAGAAGCACTTAAAGAAATGCTCAACCTCACTTGCCATTAGGGGAATGCAAATCAAAACAACCCTGAGATTTCACCTTACACCCATCAGAATGGCCAAGATGAAAAACTCAAGGGACAACACATGCTGGAGAGGCTGTGGAGAAAGGGGAACCCTTCTCCACTGCTGGTGGGAATGTAAACTTGTACAACCACTCTGGAAATCAATATGGCGCTTTCTCAGACAACTAGGAATAGCGCTTCCTCATGATACAGCCATACCACTCCTAGGCATATACCCAAAAGAGGCTCAAGTACACAAAAAGGACATTTGCTCAACCATGTTTGTAGCTGCTTTATTTGTAATAGTCAGAAGCTGGAAAAAACCCTGATGCCCCTCAACTGAAGAATGGATGCAGAAACTGTGGTACATCTATACAATAGAGTATTACTCAGCAATGAAAAATAAGGAAATCATGAAATTTGCAGGTAAATGGTGGGACCTGGGAAGGATCATCCTGAGTGAGTTGTCCCAGAAGCAAAAAGACACACATGGTATATACTCACTCATATATACACACAACATAGAATAAACCCACTAAAATCTGTACATCTAAACAAACTAAGCAAAAGAGAGGACCCTAACTAAAATGTTCAATCTCCATTCTGAAAGGCTAAGAGGATGGACATCAGAAGAAAGAGTAAATAGGGAACAACCTCGGAACCTGCTACAGAGGGCCTCTGAAAGCCAGAAGAAAACAGGAAACAACCTTGGAACCTGCCACAGAGGGCCTCTGAAAGCCTCTGCAGTATAGACTGTCAAAGCAGATGCTGAGCCTGATGGACAACTGATGGGCAGAGTGAATGGAATTTTATGTAAGAAGTGGGAAATAGTAAGAGCTGGAGGGGACGGGAACTCCACAAGGAGAGCAACAGAACAAGATAATTTGAACACAGGAAACTTCCCAGAGACTCATACTCCAACCAAGGACTATTTGTGGAGATAACCTAGAACCCCTGCACAGATGTAGCCCATGGCAGTTCAGTGTCAAAGTGCGTTACTTAGTAATGCGAAGAGGGACTGCCTCTGACATAATCTGATTGGCCTGCTCGTTAATCACCTCCCCCTGAGGGGGGAGCAGCCTTACCAGGCCACGGTAGAGGACAATGCAGCCACTTTTGATGAGAACTGATAGACTAATATCAGAAAGGAGAGGAGAACCTCCCCTATCAGTGGACTTGGGGAGTGGCATGCATGCAGAAAGGGGAGGGAGGGTGGGATCGGGAGGGGAGGAGGGAGGGGCTTATGGGTGGATACAAAATGAATAAAGTGTAATTAATAAAAAATTAAAAAAAAAAGAATATGGTCCCTAGTTCCTTCTTCATTTTTGTGTTGTTAATTTGTTATTTGTTATATTTGTGGAGTTTTTTCATTTTTCAGTGCATGCTTTTCCACCACTGAGTTCTGCCTCCAGCTCTCTCTTTACCTTTTACACCTTGCTTACTCTGATATCCTACTAGTTCTGGCTCCATTTGTAATCCCTTATATTCTCATTCTGTAAGCATGACAGACCATGACTGCTAATTTAACATTTAGTCCTTCTTGTGTTTTATTATTGAAAGAACTTTGTATTTGTTTATGTTCTTTAAGCTAAGCAGCATTGTTTTTTCTGTGTTTATGTGTTCTGTAACCCAAAGGACACCCCATAAAGAAATAGTTGATTAGTTGGTTTTGAAATACATCTTCCACAAACAGTCCCAGGATCCTGTTCACCAAGATTCTTAAATAAGAAGTGTGTCTTTCATCTTTCACTTATATACAAATATAATTGTGGCAGTAGTGCATACTCTCTTTTTATAAACTCATTACAATTATCACTACCCTTGTGAAGCACACACCTAGCATTTCATAACTCAAGTCATACATTTAAAGTTCTCAGAGATGTCTTTTATTATGATGACAGAGGTAAATTCTTGACTGTTTAAGAAATGAAATTATATGTATACAGAGAGAAGAGGCTAATAGAAGGTGAACACACTAAGATATGATCCTGTGTACAATGAGAAAATGAGTTTTGAAAGGTAGTGACATCCTAAAGGACACTAGAAAAGTATCTTGTGAAAGTATCAAGATACCTAGAAACAGGACAAAAAGCATTCTAGATAACAGCAGAAAACTGAACTAAAAACTTATCTCAAAACAAATGCCAAGAATTCAGGCAAAGTAGGCATAAAATTCACAGACTGAAACATTCTTAACCTTCATTTTCAAATCACCATAGAATGATGATCAGAGTGCAAGAAGCAACTTTTTGAAAACCATGCACCATTCATTTAGTTTATCTTAAATGTCTCTAATGCTCATTAAATAATGTATGTTGAGGTGGGATACAATGTATTCATTATAACATATACTTTCCACTGTGCACTGCATAATTGTACCAGAACTTATATACAAGTCATTATATGAGTAACCAATGCATTTATGATGTCAGCTTCAACAACACTTGAAAGCACTGTGAGCCAAGTACTGTTGTCAATCATCTGCAAATACCAATTCAGATCAATTGTGAAATTATCCATATCTCACAAATAATTAATTAAAAATGAAAGCAAATTAACTTTTCTGAGTTCATTCTTTCCTCAGGTCAGCTGAAATGGAAATAATATTTGAACTCAGCATATTTGACTTTATAGTCCTAGGTCTTTTGTGTTTGCCCCAACTTTCTATAATTCTGCCGTTTAAGGAAGGTGTTTTAGCCAGGTGATAAAAAAAAAATGACTTCAACTGTTACTGAAATTTCCTATTCTCTTTCTACTCACCCCACACCCAAATCCATCCTTATAGAGCCGAGTTCTCACTGTGTGTTAATCTACAGAAACACTATTGATAAGTTTATTCATATTCACTTATAAGTGACATAAAACTCACTTTCTGTTTGAACCATATATCTTAAATTCCTTTATTCTTGTACTGTTTATTTCTTTTCAGGAGACAGTGTTCTTCTTGGAGCTATTCTTCTAAATATTAGTATTTCAAAACTCAATTTTTCCTAAGAACTGTTCTTCTTATTACCAAAACAGTTTCTACTATCCTTGTATTTGGAGAATGTTTTTTATCCTTTTCCTTTATGTTAATCCTTTAAAAATGAAGGAACAATTCAAAGCAGTTGCATCAGTTATCTGGCTTTTTTGTTAGATCTCATGTGTGTTTTAAACAGTAGATATATGACCCACATTCCTATATCTCTAACTTTTCCTCTCTCTTTTTTCTCTCTCTCATCCTCTCTATCTCACCTTTTCTCTCCCTTCCTCCTTCTCATTTGCCTGTCTCTTTCATTATTGCTAAAAGAGATTTAGTTACTGATAATGAAGAAACATTTCCTCCTCTTTTTTCTTGGTCACCCACCAACATAGACCACCTTTCCCATTTCCATTTCTCAATATAAACACTGAGTAGCACTTCCTCCCCAAAGACCACTGTCACAACCTTTGTACATCTCTGGCAAGTCAGATCTGCTTGTTAATCTGCTTACCATGCAGAAGTGACAAAAATAAAACTGTTTTTGAAACTTTATATCAAATGGTATCCACAGCTAAAAATTAGAGCTTATATCCATTTTATTTTATTATTTTATAATTAAGATTTTTTAAATTACCATGGCCCCAATTTTTAAAAAACAGAGAAAAAGAGGTGTCACAAATTCCTGAAACTTTGGAAGATGATAGCTCTAGTTCTTCCTCACTCATTCTGGACTTTCCTACTTTACAAAAAGATTTCTTTGACAATTGTCCCACCATTTCTTTTTTTCTTTCTTTCTTTTTTTTTTCTTCTTTTTTACTGTATTTTTAAATTCTTTATTAATTACAATTTATTCACTTTGTGTCTCCCTGTGGTTCCCTCCCTCCTCCTGTCCCAATTCCTCCCTTCCTCCACCCTCTGCATACATGCCCCTCTCCAAGTCCATTGATAGACCAGGTCTTCTTTTCCTTCCTTCTGATCCTAGTCAATTATGTCTCATCAGGACTGGCTGCTTTGTCTTCTTCTGTGGCCTGGTAATGCTGCTTCCCCCTCAGGGGGAGGTAATTAAAGAGCAGGCCAATCAGTTCATGTCAGAGACAGTCCCTGTTCCTATTACAATGGAACCCACTTGGATACTGAACTGCCATGGGCTACATTTTTTCAGGGGTCTTAGGTTATCTCCATGCATAGTCTTTGGTTGGAGTATCAGTCTCAGGAAAGACCCCTGTGCTCAGATTTTTTGGTTCTGTTGCTCTCCTTGTGGAGTTCCTGTCCTCTCCAGATCTTACTGTTTCCCACTTCTTTAATAAGATTCCCAGCACTCTGCCCAAAGGTCGCCCATAAGTCTCAGCTTCTACATTGATATTCTACAGGGCAGAGCCTTTCAGAGGTCCTCTGTGTCAGACCTCTTTTCTCCTTCTTCTGATGTCCATCCTCTTTGACTTTCTGGATAGGAATTGAGCATTTTAACAACAGTCCTCCCTTTTGATTAGTTTCTTAGGTGTACAGATTTTAGTAGGTTTATCCTATATTATATGTCTATATGAGTGAGTATATACTGTATGCATCTTTCTGCTTCTGCGATAGCTCACTCAGGATGATCTTTTCCAGATCCCACCATTTACCTGCAAACTTCATGATTTCCTTGTTTTTTATTGCTGAGTAATATTCCATTGTGTAGATATACCACAATTTGTGCATCCATTCCTCCACTGAGGGGCACTGGGCTGTTTCTAGCTTCTGGCTATTACAAATAAGGCTGATACAAAATGGTTGAGCGAATGTCCTTATTGTGTACTTGAGACTCTTTTGGATATATGCCTAGGAGTGGTATAGCTGGATCTTGAGGAAGCACTATTCCTAGTTGTCTGAGAAAGCGCCATATTGATTTCCAGAGTGGTTGCAAAAGTTTACATTCTCACCAGCAGTGGAGGAGGGTTCCCCTTTCTCCACAGCCTCTCCAGCATGCATTGTCTCTTGAGTTGTTGATCTTGGCCATTCTGATGGGTGTAAGGTGAAATCTTAGGGTCATTTTGATTTGCATTTCCCTGATGGTTAATGAGGTTCAGCATTTAAGTGTTTTTCTGCCATTCGATATTCCTCTATTGAGAATTCTCTGCTTAGCTCTGTACTCCATTTTTTAATTGGATTACTTGATTTTTTTTTTTTTTTTTTTTTTGCTGTTTAACTTTTTTAGTTCTTTATATAGCCTGGAATTAGTCCTCTGTCAGATATAAGGTTGGTGAAGATCCTTTCCCAATCTGTAGACTGTCTTTTTGTTCTGACGACAGTGTCCTTTGCTTTACAGAAGCTTTTCAGTTTCATGAGATCCCATCAGAAGATGGAAAGATCTCCCATGTTCATGGCTTGGCAAAATTAATATAGTGAAAATGGCCATCTTACCAAAAGCAATCTACAAATTCAATGCAATTCCCATTGAATTACAAACAATTCTTACAGACCTGGAAAGAAAAATTCTCATCTTCATATGGAACAACAAGAAATCCAGAATTGCTAAAACAATTGTTTACAGTAAAAGATCTTCAGGAGGTATTTCCATCTCTGATCTCAAGCTGTACTATACAGCAACAATACTAAAACTTCATGGTACTGGCATAGAAACAGACTGGTGGATAAATGGAATAGAAGACCTCGACATAAATCCACACACTTATGGACACCTGATTTTTGACAAAGACGCCAAAACCATACAATGGAAAAAAGACAGCATCTTCAACAAATGGTGCTGGTCTAACTGGATGTCTACATGTAGAAAATACAAATAGATCCATACTTATCACCCTGCATATAACTTAAGTCCAAGTGGATCAAAAACCTCAACATAAAACCAGACACACTAAACTGCTTAGACGAAAAAGGAGGAAGAACCTTGAACTCTTTGGCACAGGAGACAACTTTCTGAACAGAATACCAAAAGCACAGGCTCTAAGAGCAACAATCAATAAATGAGACTTCATAAAACTGTCCCACCATTTCTATCCTTTTTTCCCTACTCCCTCTCTTCTTCCCTTTTTTCTTCCTGCCTTTATTTCCTTATTTTCTTTCTCAATCCTTCTCTCTCATTTTTCTTTTATTGTTGTTTGCCTTGGTGTACATTTCCTTGGACCAGACATTTGAACAATGAGTCAGTTATTTACTCTACTCAATATCTAATAGACTCTATTAGACTGAGAATGGAGAAAAATGTGATTTAAAAAAGTCTTTGGAGGCCCATATTTACAAGACTTTTATTGATGTCATTTTACAGAGGAAATTAGTCTTTTATGTTTTCAGTAATGATCCCCCAGGTCCTCTTTTGTACTAGCACGTTTATAAATTTATTGTTTTTACAGCAAGGCAAAAAATATTTTGAAATATGTTCTTCACTTGCCACAATTGACTGGTAGCAGATACAGAAATATTCTGGACTGCAGATAGTATGCTGGCCAGGACCACAATAGCAGTAGACCACTAGGCATCCACTCAACACGTATTTCAAGGAGTGATTGAAAATTGTAAGGAGAACTTTTTAGAACAAAATATACTTCTTGGAAACATAGCTGCTATAGTTAAACATAAAGCTTAGAAATTGGCAGAGAAAACCTATGCAAGCTCTCCTGGAGCGTTGCTTGCCATGGCTAGTACTAAGCAGATACTGTTTAGAAAGGGCCTTCCATGAAGTTATATGGCCTCAATACCTCTTCTCTCCACTGCTTCAAAAGCTGGAGCTGGCTCCTTTGTCATTTTGAAAATTTCCCAAGGGTGACAGACCTTCAGGTTCCATACTCCGCTGACAGGAATCCATGCCAGGCCTTGTTACAAACCTCGTATCCAGTAAGTCATCTTGCAAGCCTTATTTTCTAATTACATAAAGTACAATACACTAGTTTCTCTTGATTTTAAAGCTACAGTATTTGTTTGTCTTTTTGTTTGTTTTTAATTTTATTATTTTTATGTGTATGAGTGTTTTGCCAGCATGAATGTTTGAGCAACACGTGTGAGTCTGGAGCATGTAGAGTCTAGAAGATTTGGATCCTCTTGAACTGGAGTTAAAAGCAGTTGTTAACCACCACATGAGTTCTGAGAATCAAACCTTGTCTACCGGATAAAAAGCCAGGGCTTTTAATCACTGAGCCACCTTTTCAGCAGATTGGACTTGCTTCTAAAAATAACTTGTGCAACTCTGAGTCTTTTTCCTCATGTAAGTTCCACTTCACCCTAACTTAGGCAAGAGATAAACAAGTTACTTTTTTAGCAGGGACTCATTTTCAGCATTCATCTGGATACAGAAACTTATTTAGCTTAATTTGACAGCATAGAGGTCTCATAACCAGATGAAGAAAATTACAGGAATTGGTTGCCAGATACCTGGATTCCGAATTCATTCCTACTTGTGTTGGTAGATTCTTTGATTAAAGTAACGTTTGAGAAGTTACCATGTACTAAAAGCAAAGGAAATAGCATATGTGTCTTCATTTATTCTATCATAAATGTAATATATTAATATTACTACCATTAACAGCTGAGTACGATAAGTATTTAACAGATTGGATAACTTATTGAAGGAATACCTAGTAATGTCACTTAGCTCCAAATGATTATGAAGGTTGAGTGTGAAGCAACTCTCTTATTAATATTATTTTCATTTATTAATATCATATAACTTTATAACATACATATGTGTATAATTATAACACCACACAACAGTCATAGTCATTGATTTTAAACTCAAAAGAACATTGATAATTTAAACTTCACTCTCTTCTGTTTCTGGAGGTGGTATGTCATTTATAACTTCTTTCCTGATGACTCTAAATCTCTAAATTTCTCAACATTGTTGAAACATGGAGTTGGTTGAATAAATAAAATTATTTTTGTAACTTGGATAAATAAACATGAAATACAATGTATAGGAGGTTTCTTTGGAATCTTTTCTCTGTGTATTAAACCAAAGCTAGAGATAACCCCTATAACTCTGAAAACAAGAATATAAATAATTGTTTTAAAAAATGGCCATTATTCAGTCTCAAATGCAACTGAAGAATTGGATCAAGATAACTTTGGGTAGAGTATATGGAATCTTATGAAAGAAAGAGGAGATAAAAAGACCTAGAGGGAGAGGAGTTCCACAAGGAGATCACTGAACCAAGAAATCTGGGCCCAGACGTCTTTTCTGAGAATGATACTCCAACCAGGGACCATTCATGGAGATAACCTAGAACCCCTGCACAGTTGTAGCCCATGGCAGCTCAGGGTCCAAGTGAGTTCCCTAGTAAGGGGAACATAGGCTGAGGCTGTCTCTGATGTGTACTCAGTGGTTCGCTCTTTGATCACCAACCCCTGAAGGGGAGTAGCCTTACCAGGCCACAGAGGAAGACAATGCAGCCAGTCTTGATGAGACCTGATAAGCTAGGGTCAGATAGAAGGGGAGGTGGTCCTTCCCTATCAATGGATTTGGGAAGGGGCAAAGGAGGAGAAGGAGGGAGAGCAGGATTGGGAGGGGATGAGGGAGGAGTTACAGTGGAATAAAAAGTGAATAAATTGTAATAAATAAAAAAAAATACAATTGAAAATAAGAAGAAAAACAATCATTGGAACTTTTACCCATAAAATATAGAAACTCTAAATATTCCCTAAGGGCTACTAGCTAGCACTTTCTGGCATTCTGCCACCAAATTATGACCTAAAAGCTTAGCTATTGTGTACAAAATGATCAGACAAACATGTTTTCTTTACATTTAAATATTATAGCACTTAAAGCCGTACTCTGATGTGAATAACTGATAATAGATCTATTTTCTGAAAGTAGATTTTTAACCAGATCAATTGTAAAGATGGGAGCTGTAAACAGGATTAAGGAGCTAGCTTCCAACCTCTTCTTCTTCTTCTTCTTCTTCTTCTTCTTCTTCTTCTTCTTCTTC
>NW_026585686.1:14609963-14666448 GCF_907164565.1 Psammomys obesus
TCTTCTTCTTCTTCTTCTTCTTCTTCTTCTTCTTCTTCTTCTTCTTCTTCTTCTTCTTCTTCTTCTTCTTCTTCTTCAAGCTTGGGTATGCCTTTGGCCTTGTTAGACATTTACTGCTTGCCTTCTGGATGACAGACAAGGGATATATCAAAGATCAATTGCCCCTAAGCCTGGCCAAGGCAGCAATGAGAAAGAAATATTATTTCCCAGACACTATAGAATGTCTCATAATCAAGACAAAACCCCAAAAAGGAATTCTATGTGGTTTCTGGATCCCAGAGTTTTCTGTTATAAAAGGGGAAGGAAATTCTAGACTTGCTAATGACAAAGAATTATGCTGATAGGTAGATTCTTACCTTGATATGAGAGTATTGTGAGACAAACAAAAGGTTATAAGAGAAGTGGGAAGGGGTTGATTTACACTTCTAGTAGATTACCTGCAACAGTGTCCAGAATCAACTGCCTAAGCAATAGCTAATCAATATAGATAGATAGGAAGTGAGAAAAGAGGGTGGCTTGTCCTAGAGTGTTGATCACAGAAAGGAGAAAATGAGAATTTGAGTGTTATATTATCAAACATATTATAAACAGCTTATAAATTGAGTATGCAAAGTAGGACAAGATAAGCAGAAAAGGCATCTACTGATATGTGATTCTGATTGATTATTTGGATTTCTGATGAGTAATTTGATGTTTTGATACATGAAAGATTTTAGTATTGGTTAGTGAGTTTTAGATTGTAAATACAGATCTGGAAATTTAAAAAACAAAGAGAGGGAGATGCTAAAAGTAAAGTAGAACTGCTTTCATTTCAGCTAAACAAGAAGGAGGATGTAGGGAAGATGCTCTAGTCCTCATTCAGAAGGGCAAATGGGATAGATACCAGAAGCAAGAGTAGAAAAGGAACAGGAAAGGAGCCTGCCACAAAGGGACTCTGAGAGACTCTACTGATTGAGGTTCAAAGCAGAGACTGAAACTCATAGCAAAACTTTGGGCAGAGTACAGGGAATTTTAAGAAAGAAAGAGGGAGATAAAAAGACCTGGAGGGAAGAGGAGCTCCACAAGGAGAGCAACAGGGCCAAAATATCTGGGCCCAGGGGTCTTTACAGAGACTGATACTCCAACCAAGGACCATTCATGGATATAAACTAGAACTCCTGCACAGATGTAGCCAATGGCAGCTCAGTCTCCAAGTGGGGTTTCTAGTAAGGGGAACAGGGACTGTCTCTGGCATGAACTTAGTGTCAGGCTCTCTGATCATCTCCCCCTGGAGGGTACAGCCTTACCCAGGCCACAGAGGAAGACAATGCAGCCTGTCCTGATGAGACTTCATAGGCTAGAGTTAGATGGAACAGGAGGAGGACCTTCCCTATCAGTGGACTAGAAGAAGGATATAAGGGGAGAAGAAAAAGGGAGGGAAGGAGGGGTAGTAGGAGATGAGGGAGAGGTGCCTCAGCCAGATACAAAGTGAATAAATTATAATAAATAATAAATAAACAAAAAAGCATAGTCGAACACTAGATATGAAAACACTTGGGAAATCCTGTAGTCTGTAAAATAGAATTTATTAAACCTTTACTATGTGCCAGGCATTACAATGACGAGCTTGAAATTAAATTGTTTGTTTAATCTTTCCAATGATACCATAAGGCAGAAATTGACGTTGGCAAGAATGGTGAAGATCAGAGTGCTAAAGTAACCTGTCCAGAGTTATAACTGAAGCTTAGAATTTAAACATATGTTTATACTGCAGAAGGTATATTATAGAAATAACCATTTCAATTCAAAGAGAGAATAAAAGAAAGGAAGAGACAATGAGAGAATGAGAGACAATGAGAGAACAAGAATCTCCATTGCTCTGGCCTTATACTTGTGAACAAAACTGATTCACAAAAAGTTCAGAGGTTCCACTACAGTCATTCTCATTCCTGAAAGCACATGGAACCATTAAGGTAGCTTTAAAACAATACTGAAGCCTTTTGTTTGTTCTTCTCCGAGGGTTCTCAAGCTTTGTAAAGCTCCCAGGTAATTCTATTACATGGCCAAATGGGTAAGGCACTACACAATAGTGACAACCTCACAAAGCATGAAGTCATCAGCATGCTCAGGACTGGGCTTTGAAGGCTCCCTTTTCGTATAAAATAAAAGGCAGGATCTAGAATTGAGTGGGGGAAGGGATGAATGGCTAAGAATTGATTGAATTCAATTTTCATTGCTGCACTCTGAATGGCAACTTTTCCCTGCAGATACATTACTAGTCATGTCTCAGCTATAAAACATAGAAGTCTCATTTCTTCTGCAGCATTATATACTGAGTGCTTTTCAGCATTATTAACCTCCATGATCAAAATAGATGGGGAGGCTGAAAGCCAGGGAAAACCTCTTTACATCTTCTGAATTGCAAAGCCACACAGTGAAAAAAAAAAAAAAAAAAAAAAAACAAAGTCACCCTGTGTTTTAGTGTTCATGTTCAATCAGACAAGCCCAGAGCTACCCAGCCTCTGTGTGAAAATAACGGATTTTAAAAGGACAGTGTACCTTGAAAAATAAATGTATTTTAATTAGACTCATTTCTATTAGTAAAACAGCATACTTTATTTGTGTAGTGTTTTCTATGAACAAGGCCACGGCTGCTTTCTTTACTCATATTTTCATGCTAAAACTAAAACATGTAACAGGAAACACCCATTATTCACTGCCGCTCAGCTTACTCTCCCCTCCTATCTGGGTGAATCAAAAGAATTTGATAGAAAACAAGTTCACTTCCTGGTGGGGGAGCTTATGAAAGGTAAATATTCTTTCTTTATCCCAGAAAGTGATTATGGCAGTCTGACAGCCCAGCCAATTGGATGCGTTCATTTAGTCCATAGACCATTGAAGGAAAAGTGTAGCATCTGTTAGAGATTATTCACGGTGGTTATGCTAGAGAAAAAAGCTGGAAACCAAGCAGGTTTACATACTGCAAAGAACTATTTGACCTTCAGTCAACTCCTCCTCTGCTTCCAATCTTAGTTTCTTCTTCCATAAAATGTATGCATGTACATAATCCTTCTGAATTCCTGACATTGTTATTGGCCTGTGATTATTGAGAATGGCTGACTCTGTCCAGATAGGTAATTTGGACAGCTTGATAAATATCAACATTTACTTGTTTATACAAGATTTATATTGTTCATATGTTGTTGCAGTAATTAAAAAAAAGTCTTGGGCTACGTAATGTTTATTATTAGCCCTAAGATTATCATAGTGGTATTATTTTACCTGCTATCAAAAATAATAAGACACAGATACCTGCTAGATTTATAATTGCCTTATTTACCTTGTGCCAGGAAAATATTTCTTTACACTGTCTCAATATTCTCGCCATCCATCTCACATCCCACATCCAATACCATCTGCCTTCTGATCTGCCTTCCATACATAATCCCATTGTACTTTCTTAGTATTCTTTATCTGGTCCTTTTCATGTCGTTATTGGAATCCTTGCTCTCAGCCCATGTGTTTTTTTTTTTTTTTCTCCACGCTAAACCATCATGCAGTCCTCCTTCCTCCTCTCTTCCATCTGTCTCTTTCCCATGATTCTCTTTGTCCTCGCCAAGCTCCTGAACCTTAGCTACGCTTACCCCATTCTGCCCTGCCCAGATATAGGCCATTTAATTAGCCAATCAAATAGGTTTATACAACACAGAGGTGTACCCAGACTTTGAGGCCTACTGATATGCATCAGACCAACCTCCAATAATATGTAAAATTATATACATACAGAATTAATAAAGCCTAGAATCTGACCACAAAGTTTTTAAGTAATTAAAACATTAGCTACATTAGTTAAAATTTAAACATTAATTAAAATATTAATTCAGTAAGTAATTAAAACAGTAGTTAAAACATTAATATTAGTCTACAATCATTCAAAAAACATTTGATAAATCTCATTTTTTCCTGTCTTGAAAAATTACCTCCTTCCTTGAGGTAGGCTGATGCTCTCCTGCCTCTCCCTTGATACCTACAATAATCAACAGAGCTGGCCCTGAGGGCATGAGAGTGGGAAAGCTAACCCTGACCCCTCACTGGCTATAGCACTCAGGAGACCAAACCCTGCACCTCACCTGGGCAACACAGTGCAGCTTCCCCCAAGGATGTGAGAGCTGGAGGATGGCTCAGCCCATTGTAGGCTGCAGAACTTGAGAGAGCAGACCCTGCGCCTTGACTGGACAGTGGTGTGGAGCTGGCCCTGGAGACATGGATGCTGGTGAGCCAGCCTGGAGGACATGAGAGCTGATCCTGCTCCTGCCATTAGTGGCATTGGGTGGCCTAGTTGGAGCAGTGCTGAAGAGCTCGGCACACTAACCACCTCAACTACTATCCAGACCCAGATCCAGGACTCTGAATTGGCCCACCCTAAACTATATGTCATCTGAGAACCATTGAGACATGTGAAAGGGTCAGTCCTGTTGATCCAAAGCTACTGGATCGCCATGACACAGGGCAACAAAAGAATACCTGGAATGAGGCCTGATGAAGATCCAATATTAATTGTCATAGTAGCCAGAGCTCTCAAACCAGTTGAATGACTGATTGCAATAAACATTTGCAAGTGAAGATATGTGGACAGAGGGATATACTGTGGAACACACTTTAATATACTACAGCTTTCATAAAGAGATGGTTTTCATGCTTTGATTTTTCTTCTTTCTCTTTTTGTCTGTTTCTGTATGTGTGATTTATTTTTGGAGTGAAGGACAGATGTTGGAGGTTGGTCTAATTACTGGCCTTCAAGATCTGGTCACTGTCTGCTGGATATAGCCATCCTTGTTTGTGTAAACCTGCCTAAAACATTATACCTGGATCGCTCATTAAGTAGCCTATACCTGGGCAAGGCAGAATGGGATAGAGGTGGCTAAGATGCCAGGGCTTGTAGAGGACAGGGCAAATCACAGGAGAAAGATAGAGAGGAAGAGTGGAAGAAGGAGAATGCCACAGTGGGTTAGCCTGGAGAAGAAACCACATGGGGTCAAGAGGAAGGACTCTAATAATGGCTTAAAAAGGTTGAGATGAAGAATACAAGCAAGTATGCATAAGATTATGATGGAAAATAAGATGGTTAAGGAGGATGGCATTGGATGGAAGCTGGGAGATGGATGGTGAGGATATTCAGACAGCATAGGAAGAAATATCCTCCCAGCCCAAGGTAAATAAGGCAATTATAAATCTAATAGGTGTCTGTGTCTTATTATTTGTGATAGCTGGTTAGATAATACCACTAGGATAATCATAGAACAATAACAAAAAACATACCCCAGTACTCATTTTTTTATTTACTACAACAAACAGATATGAGAAGACATGAGATGAGTAGAGCTGGGGGGGGGTATTATGATGTGAAACTCACAAAAAAAATCAATAAAAAGTGTAAAAACAAAGAATGCTACTATATCTTATACGTAGTCAACCTAACTGAGCAGCTGACATTTAAAACAAACAAACAAAAAACCTCTTCCTTGCCCCAAACCCTTCCCCCAATGTAACTTCTCCCAGTAACTTTGTTCTAACCACTCTGTAAGGTTTAGACCAACCACCTGCTTCTTCACACCTCTATACAGCCTCTCCCACCTATAGGTAATGGGATGCTGGTGAATGTTTAAAAACTCATTCTCTGGGAGAAGAAAAGTCCATGTTTGAAACGTTTGCCTAATTTTGTCCTGTAAGTACTCTTTCACCGTAGATGATGTTAAGCTAGCAGCATGGTATTGCCATGTGCATAGCTGGAAAGACATGAACATGGTCAGCAATCGCCTGTAATTCCCACATGCATATGGCATACATTACATACACACACACTTAAAAATAAACTAGATATTAAAAATACAGAATATCATTTTGGAGGGAGGAGCAGCCTTGTTAGGCCACAGAGGAGGACATAGCAGCCAGTCCTGTAGAGACCTGATAAGCTAAGGTCAGATGGAAGGGGAGGAGGAACTCCCCTATCAGTGTACTTGGAGAGGAGCAGGGAGTAGATGAGGGAGAGGAGGAGATGAGTGGGAAGGAATATGAGAGGTGCCTACAGCTTGGAAACAAAGTAAATAAACTGTAATTAATATAAAAATAAAAATGTAATTAAAAAAAGAAAGATGTTTGTATGTGAATGCCTGTGTGGTATGTCACTCTCAACTCTTGTAAATTAAGTGGACTTAATTAATCATATTAAACTCATTTAATCTAAAAAAAAAAAAAAAGAATATCATTGAGGTCCCAAGTCAGAATCAGCTGTCTTTTCAACTGATTTTGATGGACTTAGCTAATGAGGACCTAAATCACTTCTTCCATTATACATCTACCTCACTCATTCGAATTAACTGTAAGTTCCTTGATTTCAGGACCTTAAGTAGTATATTTTTAAATCAAACCTCTCACCTTTGGCAGAGAGTAGTACTTCAGTGAAATCTTAGCTTGCCATCTTCTATGGCAAGCCTGCCCACTCTATAGATAAATGGGCATTAAAAAGATTGTAAGGAACTCCCAGCAAAATCTTGTTTTCTTTCAAGTTTTCTATTTCTTCTCCTGTACTAACATGACCTGTAAACATGAGGAGCTCAATTATAACTAAATTCTGGATGGAGTAAATTTCTTGTCACCAGATGTGGGCATGCCTTAGTTCTTTCTGACTTACTATTGATCTTAAACAAAAGAATTTCAGCAATTAGAAGCACCAGAAAACATTTAAAGGTAGCTATGTATTGTATAGAAAACACGGTCAAAATGTCATACTGTGAATGACACTTCACTACTAACAAATCCTTTTGGAATCTTAACATTAAGGTATTTTGAAATTCATAGTATTTTTAACTTAAAGCTAAAATTAACAGAATTTTTTAATTTCATTTTTTTTTAAGCTTGAAGTTCAAGAATTTATCTACTCAACTTATTCCCTCTTCTTAAGGCTTAGTACCATATATCAACCATATACAGGTAATGAAACTCTTATTTTAACTGGGAAACCCCAAAAGAAAAGCTTTCCCCAGTTACATTTTACCTCATATAAAACATGATTCAGATGACATAGACAGAAGTGCAGCTTGACAGTAAAAGAATATTTTAGAAGAACATTGCGAGTAATAATCATTTCACCTGCTTCCTACCTACCTGTAACTACATGAGCTGTTTTACATGCATTTTGTTCTTTACAGCCTTCTGTACAACAAAGCAATTAAATATCTAAACAAGTGTAGACTTTTTGACTGTAGGGAATCTAATTATTTTGCACTTTCCTAAAGAAATAATGTAAAGCAGGGCACAGTGCAGATAGCCTGAGTGTGTAAGTCTTTCAACTGGCACGTCTTACTACACAAGTAGAAAAATCCAGGCCAAGGCCTAGGAAGCATAATTTAAGACATGACATGAAATAATGTCCACACAAATGGATTATTTTATTTTTAATCATGTTTTCTGGGTATTTAATTAAAAGGACTACTATATTTATAATGGCAGCTTGTGCCTTCTAAAACCCATAACCTTATTTTCTTCTGTAAGCAAGCACTGGAAATGAGCATTGTGTACTTCAGTTTATTGTCAAATATATTCTGTTTTCATTAGGGTCCAAACACACAGACATTCACTGAATCTTTATTGATAATTGTACCTGATTAACCACAAACTCCAAAAGAAGGAGTATTAAGTGCTTTCTTTATTAATTAACATAGACAAGTCAAGGAAAACAGCCTACATGAGGGAAAGCATGTATAAAAATAATTAAATCATTAATCTTATCCATATGAATGTGTTCACATTTGCAATGTCAGTTACTAGAAAGGACTCAAACCAGAAGAGCACATTCACATCCCAATGATGTAGTGGTTCTATTTAGACTGTCATAGAATTCTTAAGATGGTGAAGATTTTCAGTAGGACACAATCAAAAGACACACGAAGTTTTTATAATAGCAGTCTTCAATTCAATTTTTCAAACTATCAGGGTATTTGAGAAGAAAGCTGCACACTCCAAATTTCACTTCAGCAAGTAGAAAGTAGAAAGATCATGCCCAAGATCTTTCATACTGTAATATTTCTGATAGGACTACTGAGTGTCCCTCTGCAACATCAGAAGTATATAAATCAAAGGCTGGAGCAGGCCAAACAGGTTTCCTGAGAACTGTAGCACAGAACTTGGGAAGAGGATGGGGCTGGAGAGTACACAGCCCTGAGACTGTGTTGTATTTAGACCACAAGTAAGAAAAAACAAAGTTCTTAACACAGAAGGAACTAACACATGTAATTTGTTATTACATAAGATCTGCGGAATCCAAGAGTATCAGAATCTCAGCTCCTGTCCTGGCCTCATGGGTGGTTGTAGAAGACTCTTTAATCCTTGATGAAATAAGCTTGTTACTATGTATCTTGCCATCATGACCTCCATCATGTTGTTACTGTAGGAAGTGAATAAAAGTTAGCTTTGTAAACCTCAAAATGCTGTGTGTATGTGGGTAATGCATTTTTTCAATCATGCAGAAAGTTATTGATACCCCATAAGGAAATCATAGGAAAGCTATATCTTAAAAAAAAAAATCCCTCCCATTAGTTGAATACAGAGCTCAGTAGTAGAGAACGTGGCTAGGATGCTCATTGTTCCCAATGGAATCCCCAATGTCACAAAAGCAATATGCAGATAATTATAAGAGAATATAATGTCTAAAGGATGTTTCTCCTTTGCATTTGCTTGTCACAACCATTACCCAAATCTATACCCTGTCCTCAACAAATCTCGCCTTGCCCCTCTCCAAATTCTCTCTTTCAATTAGATTTGAGAAAGTGATTATTATTCTCTTTATATCATCTGTTTATCAAATAGCAAAACTAAGACAAGAATCAAAAACAACAGAAGGATAGCAACCCAGGAATACTAATGCTGTGTTACCTCACAATTATCTCTAACCTTAGAACTCAGTGATTTGTTATAAATTCTCAATGCTTCATGTGAAAGGGAAATTATATAAGAAATAGGGGTACAATGCATACACCTAAAATTAGCAAATATTCTCTTAAATATCGGCTGTGCTACCAGTATTGTAGCAGGCACAAACAGCAGAGGAAAATATGTTTCCTTATAGAATTCACATCACCAGAGTTCACCAAAGCTCTTACTCTTTCATCCCACTATCATATTTATGCCCCACACCCACACAAGTATAAGAAATTGCTTGTCTAGCTGCTGTATGGCTCCCAGTGTTCACAAGATATGATGCAACACATTGGTGTCATAATTTAATCTTATAAGTGATATGACCTTGTATCAGTTAGTTATCCATTTTTTACTGCTAAATTCTCAATTTTAATGTGGAGGTTAAAAGCATACTCACCTCCCTTTGGAAACAATGACCTATCTCCTAAAGCGCTGATAAAGCCCTTGAGCACTAGGCCTTGCACAGAATAATACACAGGAAATGGAAAGTACAACTCACAGATATCTCTGTGGTTCCAAAGAGATATTTCGGGTGCTACAGCAACTGGGAGCAAGATTGGTGGCATGAAAACGCCAGCTGTTGCAACTTGCACAATGTCATCCCCAGTGATGTAGGGGATGACTAGCCAGGGAAAAACCAAATAGTTAACTCATTTCCCAGTGTTCTGCCTCAGCTGGCTGTCAAGATCTGGAAAACTGCATTTCTTTCAGAGAATACCACATCCCTGATTGTCCCTTGGAACCAATGCAGCAGGTGGCATTTATCTTATCTTCCACAAACTGTTGTTCTCTTCAAGGATCATTGCTTGTAGAAGCGACATATTAATTTCTTAATATTCTGGCATGGTCTCTTTCTAATTATTATAGGCTCCCATGTAAGCAGATCACACTGGGCCTATTAAATGGTATATTTGCTTAACAGTCAAATTGCCACTGTGTAAACATGTTTTGGAAGGGGTATTTTTTTTTCATTCTCTCTATTATTTTTTTTCATTTTTTTCTTTATTAATTACACTTTATTCACTTTGTATCCTCCCTGTGGTTCCCTCCCTCCTCCCATCCCAATCCCTCCCTTCCTCCACCCTCTGCATGCATGCCCCTCCCCAAGTCCACTGATAGGGAAGGACTTCTTTTCCTTCCTTCTTGATCCTAGTCAATTAGGTCTCATCAGGAGTGGCTGCATTGTCATCTTCTGTGGCCTGGTAATGCTGCTTTCCCCTCAGGGGGAGGTAATTAAAGAGCAGGCCAATCAGTTCATGTCAGAGACAGTCCCTGTTCCTATTACAATGGAACCCACTTGGATACTGAACTGCCATGGGCTACATCTGTGCAGGGGTCTTAGGTTATCTCCATGCATAGTCCTTGGTTGGAATATTAGTCTCAGGAAAGACCCCTGTGCTCAGATTTTTTGGTTCTCTTGCTCTCCTTGTGGAGTTCCTGTCCTCTCCAGATCTTACTGTTTCCCACTTCTTTCATAAGATTCCCAGCACTCTGCCCAAAGGTTGCCCATAAGTCTCAGCTTCTACATTGATAGTCTACAGGACAGAGCTTTTCAGAAGTCCTCTGTGTCAGACTCCTGACTTGTTCCCTCTTTCCCCTTCTTCTGATGTCCATCCTCTTTGCCTTTCTGGGTAGGAATTGAGCATTTTAGCAAGAGTCCTCGCTCTTGATTATTTTCTTTAGGTGTACAGATTTTAGTAGGTTTATCCTATATCATATGTCTATATGAGTGAGTATATACCGTATGCGTCTTTCTGCTTCTGGGATAGTTCACTTAGGATGATCTTTCCCAGATCCCACCATTTACCTGCAAACTTCATGATTTCCTTGTTTTTTATTGCTGAGTAATATTGGAAGGGGTATTTTCAATAAGCTATGTTAGTGGTCACTGCATAGAAGCTTATTACTTTGTGATAAGGCTATAACTTTCATATTCCTCATATTTCAGAGAATGACCAAGACAAAAATGTCACATTAAACACTCCCCACAGAGTGATTTTTTCCAAACCATAGAAACCTTAGATCTTAGAGACCTTCATTATCAGAATAACATACTTTTCTCCCCAAAAGTAAAATTTTCTTCAATTGTAACTAATACTATAAAATATTTTATAAAAACCATCAGCCCATTTTCACTTTAGGTGCAATCAGATTGCATGTAAGGAGACAGAAGGAGTGAGTAGGGCTTAATTTTTATTCTCTTAGACATTTATGTTGCACTTTCCCAAGTTTGTATGAAAGAAAATATTTCCCAGCTGAGCTAAAATCGAAGTGGCACACTTCACAGAATCTTTTTTTTTTTTCTTTTTAGTTACATTTTGTTAACTCTGTGTCCCAGCTGTATCCCGCTCCCTCATTCCCTCCCCAACCCCACACTCCCTCCCTGGTCTCCTCCCTGCCCCTTTCCAAGTCCCCTGATAGGGGAGGACCTCCTCCCCTTTCATCTGACCCTGTTTTATCAGGTATCTTCAGGGCTGGCTGCAAAGTCCTCCTCTGTGGCCTAACAGACTGCTCCTCCCCTGGGGGGAGGGTGTCAAACAGCCTGCCCTTGAGATCCTGTTAGAAATAGTCCATGTTCCCCTTACTTTGGAAAACTACTTCGTTACTGAGCTACCACAGGCCACATCCGAGCAGAAGTTCTAGGTTATATCCATAGATGGTCCTTGGTTGAGTGTCAGTCTCAGAAAAGACCCTGTGCCCAGATATATTTGGTCCTTGTAGAGCTCCTATCCTTTCCATATCATACTAACTTCCCTTCTTTCATATGATTCCCTACACTCTGCCAAGGTTTGGTTATGAGTCTTAGTGTCTGCTTTGAAACACTGCTAGGTAGAGTCTTTCAGATGCCTTTTGTGGTAGACTCCTGTCATAAGTTCAATGCACATCCCATTTGTCTTTCTAAATGAGGATTAATCACCTTCGCCTGTGTCTACTTTCTTGATTATCTTCTTTAGGTGTGTAGATTTCATTATGTTTATCATGTCTTGTAGGTCTATATAAGCGAGTATATACCAAGTTTGTCTTTCTCCTTCTGGGATACTTCACTCAGAATGATCTTTTCTAGATCCCACCACTTGCCTGCAAATTTCATGATTTCTACCTTTTTGATTGCTGAGTAGTATTCCATTGTGCAAAAATACCACAATTTCTGTATCCATTCCTCCGTTGATGGACATCTGGGTTGTTTCCAAGTTCTGGCTATTACAAATAAAGCTGCTACGAACATGGTTGAACAAATGTCCTTGTTGTGTACTTGAGCAAATTTTGGGTATATACCTAGGAGTGGTATAGCTGGGTCTTGAGGTAGCACTACTCCTAGTTGTCTGAGAAAGCGCCAGATTGACTTCCAGAGTGGTTGAACCAGTTTACATTCCCACCAGCAATGGAGGAGGGTTCCCTTTTCTCTACAACCTCTCCAGCATGTGCTATCACTTGAGTTTTTCATCTTGGCCATTCTGATGGGTGTAAGGTGAAATCTCAGGGTCGTTTTGATTTGCATTTCCCTAATGGCTAATGAGGTTGAGCATTTCTTTAAGTGTTTCTCTGCCATTCGATGTTCCTCTTTCGAGAATTCTCTGTTTAGCTCTGTTCCCCATTTTTTAAGTGGATTACTTGGTTTGTTGCTTTTCTGCTTCTTTAGTTCTTTATATATACTTGATATTAGCCCTCTGTCAAATAAAGGGTTGGTGAAGATTCTTTCCCAATCTGTAGGCTGTCTATTTGTTTTGATGACAGTGTCTTTTGCTTTACAGAAGCTTTTCAGTTTCATGAGGTCCCATTTATTGATTGTTGCTCTTAGAGCCTGTGCTGTTGGTGTTCTGTTCAGGAAGTTGTCTCCTGTGCCAATGAGTTCTAGGCTGTTTCCCACTTTTTTTTCCAGCTGATGTAGAGTATCTGGTTTTATGTTGAGGTCCTTGATCCACTTGGACTTTAGTTTTGTGCAGGGTGATAAATATGGGTCTATTTTCATTTTTCTGCATGTAGACATCCAGTTGGTCCAGCACCATTTGTTGAAGATGCTGTCTTTTTTCCATTGAATGGATTTGGCTTCTTTGTCAAATATTGAGTATTCATAGGTGTGTGGGTTTATTTCTGGGTCTTCTATGCGATTCCATTGATCCTCCTTTCTGTTTCTATGCCAATACCATGCAGTTTTTATTACTGTTGCCCTGTAGTACAGCTTGAGATCGGGAATGGAGATACCTCCAGATGATCTGTTGTTGTACAGAATTGTTTTGGAGATTCTGGGTTTTTTGTTTCTCCATATGAAGCTGAGAATCTTTTTTTCAAGGTCTGTAAAGAATTGAGTTGGTATTTTGATGGGAATTGCATTGAATCTGTAAATTGCTTTTGGCAGGATGGCCATTTTCACAATGTTAATCCTACCAATCCATGAGCACGGGAGATCTTTCCATCTTCTGAGATCTTCTTCAATTTCTTTCTTCAAAGACTTGAAGTTTTTCTCAAACAGGTCTTTCACTTGCTTGGTTAGAGTCACACCAAGGTACTTTATGTTATTAGTGGCTATTGTGAAGGGTGTTGTTTCCCTAATTTCTTTCTCGGCCTTTTTGTCTTTGGTATACAAGAGGGCTTCTGATTTTTTTGAGTTGATTTTGTATCCTGCCACTTTGCTGAAGGTGTTTATCAGCTGAAGAAGTTCTCTGGTTGAATCTTTGGGTTCACTCATGTATACTATCATATCATCTGCAAATAGTGACACTTTGACCTCTTCCTTTCCGATTTGTATCCCCTTGATCTCCTTTAGTTGTCTTATTGCTCTGGCTAGGACTTCAAGTACAATGTTAAAGAGATATGGAGAGAGTGGGCAGCCTTGTCTTGTCCCTGATTTCAGTGGGATTGCTTTAAGTTTCTCTCCATTGAGTTTGATGTTGGCTATAGGCTTGCTGTATATTGCCTTTACTATCTTTAGGTATGTGCCTTGTATCCCTGATCTCTCCAAGACTTTAAACATAAATGGGTGTTGGATTTTGTCAAATGCTTTTTCAGCATCTAAGGAGATGATCATGTGGTTTTTCTCCTTCATTTTGTTTATGTGGTGGATTACATTGATGGATTTCCGTATGTTGAACCACCCTTGCATTCCTGGGATGAAGCCTACTTGGTCATGGTGGATGATATCTTTGATGTGTTCTTGGATTCGGTTTGCAAGTATTTTATTGAGTATTTTTGCATCAATGTTCATAAGAGAGATAGGTCTGAAGTTCTCTTTTTTGGTTGGATCTTTGTGTGGTTTAGGTATCAAAGTGACTGTGGCTTCATAGAATGAGTTTGGTAGTGTTCCTTCTGTTTCTATTTTATGGAATAGTTTGAGGAGAATTGGTGTTAGTACTTCTTTGAAGGTCTTGTAGAATTCTGCGCTGAAGCCATCTGGTCCAGGGCTTTTTTTGGAGGGGAGACTGTTAATGACTGCTTCTATTTCCTTGGGAGATATAGGACTATTCAGTCTTTCTACCTGATCTTGACTTAATTTTGGTAGATGCAATCTGTCAAGAAAGTTATCCATTTCATGTAGATTTTCAACTTTTGTGCCATATAGGCTTTTGTAGTATGACCTAATAATCGTTTGGATTTCCTCAGTGTCTGTAGTTATCTCCCCATTTTCCTTTCTGATTTTGCTGATTTGTATGGTTTCTCTCTGCTTTTTAGTTAGTTTGGCTAAGGGTTTGTCTATCTTGTTGATTTTCTCAAAGAACCAGCTTTTTGTTCAATAGATTCTTTGGATAATTTTATTTGTTTCTAATTGATTGATTTCTGCCCTTAGTTTGATTATTTCCAGCCATCTGCTCCTCTTGGGTGTATCTGCTTCTTTTTTTTCTAGGTTTTTCAGTTGGGCCATTAAGTTGTTTGTATGTGATGTTACAGATTTCTTCTTGTAGGCACTTAGTGCTATAAATTTTCCTCTGAGCACTGCTTTCAATGTGTCCCATAAATTTGGGTATGTTGTGCCTTCATTTTCATTGAATTCTAGAAAGTCTTTAATTTCTTTCTTTATTTCTCCCTTGACCCAGCTGTCATTGAGTAGTAAGTTGTTCAGTTTCCATGTGCGTGTCGGCTTGTTGTTGTTTCTGTTGTTGTTGATGTCCAGCTTTAGTCCATGGTGGTCAGATAGTATACAAGGGATTATTTCAATCCTTTTGTATCTGTTGAGGCTTGCTTTATGACCAACTATATGATCTATTTTGGAGAAGGTTCCATGTGGTGCTGAAAAGAAGGTGTACTCTTTTGAGTTTGGGTGAAAAGATCTGTAGACATCTATTAGGTCCATTTGTTTTAGGGATTCTGTGAGTGCTTTTATTTCCCTATTTGGTGTCTGTCTGGTTGATCTGTCCCTTGATGAGAGTGGGGTGTTGAAGTCTCCCACTATTAAGGTATTAGGATCAATGTATGATTTAAGCTTTAATATTGTTTCATTTACGAATATAGGTGCTCTTGTTTGGGGTACAGATATTCAAAATTGTGATGTCCTCTTGTTGGATTTTTCCTTTGATGAGAATATAGTGGCCGTCCTTATCTTTTTTGATTAACTTGGGTTGAAAGTCTATTTTATTAGATATTAGGATGGCTACTCCAGCTTGTTTTCTGGAACCATTTGCTTGAAAAACATTTTTCCAGCCCTTTACTCTGAGGTAGTGTTTATCTTTGTTGCATAGGTGTGTTTCTTGGATGCAACAGAATGTTGGGTCCTGTTTCCGTAACCATTCTGTTAGCCTGTGTCTTTTTATTGGTGAGTTGAGTCCATTAATATTGATAGATAATATTGACCAATGCATGTTAGTTTCTTTTGTAATGGAGTCGATGATCTTACCTTGTTTCATTGCTTGTTTTCTTTTCATTTTTGTTGGGACATTATCTGTATGCCCTGTTTTCTTGGGTGAAGTTGTTTTCGTTGGATTGGAGTTTTCCTTCTAGTATCTTCTGTAGGGTTGGTTTGCTGTATAGATATTGCGTAAATTTAGTTTTGTCATGGAATATTTTGTTTTCTCCATCTATGTTGATTGAAAGCTTTGCAGGGTATAGTAGTCTGGGTTGACATTTGTGATCTCTTAGAGTCTCCATGATGCTTGCCCAGGCCCTTCTAGCTTTCATAGTTTCTGATGAGAAGTCTGGTGTGAGTCTGATAGGTCTACCTTCATATGTTACTTGGCCTTTTTCCCTTGCTGCTTTTAATATCTTTTCTTTTTTCTGTAGATTTAGTGTTTTGACTATGATGTGACATGATGTGTTTCTTTTCTGGTCTAGTCTATTTGGTGTTCTGTAGGCCTCTTGTATATTTATGGACATCTCTTTCTTTAAGTTGGGAAAATTTTCTTCTATGATTTTCTTGAAAACATTTTCTGGACCTTGGAGCCTGGAGTCTTCTTTTTCATCAATTCCTATTATTCTTAGATTTTGTCTTTTCATAGCATCCTTGATTTCTTGGATATTTTGTGATTGGAATTTTTCTGATTTTACTTTTTCTTTGAGAGAAGTATCAATTTCTGCAAGTGTGTCTTCAGCTCCAGAGATTCTCTCTTCCATCTCTTGTATTCTGTTGGTGATGCTTACTTTTGTGGTTCCTGATCTTTTCTCCAAGTTCTCCAGCTCAAGAGTTTTCTCATTTTGTGTTTTCTTTATTGATTCTAATTCTGTTTTCATGCCTTGCATCATTTCTTTTATGTGTTTGAATTTGGATTCCTGTCTCTCTACGATGGACTCTATTTCTTTGTTCATTTCCTTTTTGTATGCCACTAATTTTTTCTCTACTTGTGCCTCTATTTGTTTGGCTATGTTTGCCTGTGTTTCTTTAAGGGTTTTGTCTATTTCTTCTTTCTTTACCTCCAATTGACTGGCCAACTCTTTGAAAGATTTGTTCATTTCCTCCTTATAAGCCTCAAATAATTGAGCAAGCATGGCTTTAAGGTCATTTTCCTGTGCTTCTGATGAATTGGAGTATCCATCGATTTTGGGGTTTGCTGGTGAAGTCATGATGTCCTGATTTATGTTGGAAATGTTCTTTCGCCTACCCCTGGCCATTGGCTTATCTGAGACCTTCCCTGTTTGTTTTTGGATTCTGCCGATCAGACTGGTACTGTCTCTCTCTCGAGTCTGGAGAATTCTTCAGGAAGTTGAGAGAGGTCCCGTGTCCTTAGCGTATGCTGAGGACTAGCTGTACCTGTGGGAGGAAAGTACGCAGGCACAAACAGAGGCAAATGCAAGTGTGCGTGCGTGCGTGCGTGTGTTTATGTGTGTGTGTGTGTAAGTGGGTGTGGGCGTGTGTCTCGAGGGACAGAGTGATGGCTAATGTTGAACCCTTGAGTGTGTGGGAGGGGCTCTGCACTGTATATGTCGCAGGCGCTAGTGATGATCGCAGCGCAATTTCTGGCATTAACTGCCTTAACTCCTCAATTAGACCCACAGAGCAGGAACTTCAATGTTCCAAGTGCCCCTCTGTTTCCCAAAGTGGGTATATGGGTGGGAGGGGGTTCGATGCCTGGCTTCTGTTTTGGAAGAACCCAGGATCAGTGGAGCTGCAGATTCTCAAGGGTGCACTCACTTACAGGCAGGACACTTGGCAGAGATTGGCGTATCTGGGCTCTCTGTTCTCTGGTTTGGCCCTGCTTCTTTGATGTGCTCCGCCAGTTCCGTGCTGCTGTCACTGCCAGGTTATGAGGTCTTGCTGCAGCTGGAGATTTCAGGGTGGTCACGTCAGTGGGAATCGGGGTAATCAGCCTTTCTGTTCTCTGGTTTGGCCCTGGTTAGTCTTAAACTGGAGGGCTGATGTGCCCCGCCAGCTCAGTGCTGCTCCGCCGCCAGGTTAGAAAGTCCCGCTGTAACTGGAGACTGGGTTGCTAGTCCAGATGCTTTCTGGGAAGTCCTGGGGTCTCTTTACTGTGCTCTCCAAGCTTCGGAGGCCCAGCGCCTGGTGTGTCTAGCTTGTATGGCGTTTTTGTCTGGTTTTGGTGATTATATAGCGAATTCTCTGTCACTGTGGGATTGGGCGGGCCGTACCAACAGTGATGGCGCTCCTGTGGAGCTAGTATGGCGTCTAGCAGACTCGGGCCCTGGGAGGATGGTGCAGCCGCCGCGAGTGAATCTGGGACTCCGAGACACAGTACTGCTGGCCTTTGCTGATAAAGGGCTTGGGGCTCCGCCTCAGTGGCTGCAGGCCCCAGGCAGTTAGGTCTGCGCTGAGAAAGGCGAGCCGGCTGTGCCTGTGCCGAGGAGGAGGGAGGTCTGGGGGAGGGGAGTGCCGAGAGATCAAAGGATCGTTTCTCACCTTCCCCAATCAAGTCCGTGGGTGACCCGAGACCAAGGTTTTCACCTCCTGCGATGTTCCCTGTTGTTTAGAAAGTGTCTCCGTTGTTTCCCTGGCTTCAGAAGTTCTTCCACACATCAGCTCAGAACTTTATCTCCTCCACCGCTCGGAAACTGTGTGTGCTAGTCGCCATCTTGGCTCCGCCCCTTTTATGGGTATTTTCAAGGACCTTAAAGAGGATGTGAATATCTATTCCTCCACTGAGAGACATCTAGGTTATTTCCAGATTCTGACTATTAAGAACAGAGCTGATATGAACATGGTTGAGCAAATGTCTTTATTGAGTGGTGGGGAAACCTTTCTTGAGGTAGCACTATTTCTAATTTTCCGAGGAAGAGCCAGATTGATTTCCAAAGTGGTTGTACAAGGTTACATCCCCACCAGCCATGGAGGAGGGTTCTCCTTTCTCCACATCCTCTATAACATGTGTTGTCACTTGAGTTTTTGATCTTAGCCATTCTGATGGATGTGAGGTGGAATCCCAGGGTCGTTTTGATTTGCATTTCTCAAATGACTAAGGATGTTGAGAATTTCTTTAACTGTTTCTTTGTCATTTGATATTCCTTTTGCAAATTCTCTGTTTAACTCTGTACCCTATTTTGAATTGGATTGCTTGGTTTGTTGAAGTCTAACTTCTTCAGTTCTTTATAAATTCTGGATATAGTCCTCTGATAGATGTAAGGCTGGTGAAGATCCTTTCCCAGACTGTAGGCTGTCGTTTTGTTCTGATGACAGTGTCCTTTGCTTTACAGAAACTTTTTAGTTTCATGAGGTCTCATTTATTAATTGCTGATCTTAGAGCCTGTGTTACTTGTGTTTTGTTCAGGAAGTTGTTTTCTGTGCCAATGAAGTCAAGGCTCTTCCCCTATTTTTTCTTCTAACAACCTAGAGGAGGAATGGATAAAAAAAAGTGTGGTACATTTACATGATGGAATACTACTCAACAATTAAAAACAATGAAATCATGAAATTTGCAGGCAAATGGTGGGAACTAGGAAACATCATCCTGAGTGAGGTAACCCAGAAGAAGAAAGACACAAATGATATATACTCACTTATAAGTGGATATTAGCCATATAATATAGGATAAACATACTAAAATCCATAGCCCTAAAGAAGCTAAACAATAAGGAGGACACTAGTGAAGATGCTTAATCCTCATTCAGAAGAACAAACAGGATAGACATTGGAAGTAGGAGAAGACAGGACTGGAACCTTCCACAGAGGACCTCTGAAAGACTCTACCCACCAGGGTATAGAAGGAGATACTGAGACTCATAGCCAAACTTTGGCCAGAGTGTCAGAATCCTTATGGGGGAAGAGGGAGACAGAAAGACAGGGAGGGGACAGGAACTCTACGAGGAGAACAACAGAGGCTAAATACCTGGGCCCAGGGGAGCCTGCAGAGACCAATATTCCAACTAAGGACCAGGCATGGAAAGAACATAGACCCCCTGTTCATAGGAAGCCCATTGGCTGCTCAGTTTCCAAGTGGGTTCCCTAGTAAGGGGTTCAGGGGCTGTCTCTGAACTCAGTGGCTGGCTCTCTGATTACTTACCCCTGAAGGGTACAGCCTTGCCAGGCCACAGAGGAGGATGATGCAGCCAGCCTTAATGAGACCTGATAAGCTAAGGTCAGATAGAAGGGGAGAAGGTCCTCCTCTATTGGGGAACAATGAAAGGGCATAGGGAAGAAGAAGAATTGTGGGTAGGACTAGGAGGAGACAAGGGAGAGGGATGCAGTGGGGATACAAAGTGAATAAATTTCATTCATTATAATTAATTTATATTTAAAATATAAATAAAATTAAACAAAAAATTTAAGAGGATATGAATGAATTCATTAATGGTATTTATGAAACCACAAATTAGCAGTGAAATGAAATTATGGAACTTGTTCAAGATGTGAAAATGGAAATTGAATCAATAACTGAAACAGAACTTAAACAAGAACCTCAGAGGCAAGTCTCACTTCAAAATACAAGAGATAAAAGTGGAAAGCTCAGGGATTTAACACAACAAAGAAGAAATGAATACCTTAGTCAAAGAAAATGTTAAATCTAACAAAAAAAATCTACCAAAAAACATCTAGGAAATCTGGGCCACTATAAAATGACCAAATGTATGAATAATAAGAAGAGAAAGAAGAGAAGAAACCCATGTTAAAAGCACAGAAAATATCTTCAACAAAATCAAAGAAGAAATTTTCCCAACTTTGAGAAAAAGTTGCAACTAGTGAAATGAATATAAGACATATCTGCATTGTTCTTAGAACTTTCCATTTAGGTGAACTACCAAAACTTACTGAATAAATTTCGAAAGTACAATTTAAAAAAAAAATTGCTTAACAACATACAAGAAACATACAGTATACCATATAGATGAGACTAGAAAAGAAATTCCCCATGACACATAAACATCAATGTACTAAATGTAAAAACCAAATATAGAATATTGAAAGCTTCAAATGTTCTATTATGAGTCTAGATGCAAACATTCTCAATTAAAAAAATTGCAAAAAATTTCAAGTCTCTGAAGAAAGAATTAGAAGAAGATATGAGAAGATGGAAAGATCTCCCATGCTCATGGCTTAGCAGGATTAACTTAGTAAAAATGGCCATCTTACCAAAAGCAATCTGCAGATTCAATGCAATTCCCATCAAATTGCCAACACAATTCTTTAGAGACCTGGAAAGAAAAATTCTCAACTTCGTATGGAATAACAAGAAGCCGAGAATTGCTAAAACAATCCTCTACAATAAAAGATCTTCTGGAGGTATCTACATCCCTGATCTTAAGCTGTACTATAGAGCAACAGTAATAAAAACTGCATGGTACTGGCATAAAAACAGACTGGTGGATCAATGGAACCAAACAGAAGACCCAGAAATAAACCCACACACTTATGGTCACCTAATCTTTGACAAAGATGCCAAAACCATACAATGGAAAAAAGAGCATCTTCAACAAATGGTGCTGGTCTAACTGGATGTCTACATGCAGAAAAATGCAAATAGATCCATACTTATCACCCTGCACAAAACTAAAGTCCAAGTGGATCAAAGACCTCAGCATAAAACCAGACACATTAAATTGGTTAGAAGAAAAAGTGAGGAATACCCTAGAACTCATTGGTACAGGAGAAAACTTCCTGAACAGAACACCAACAGCACAGGCTCTAAGAGCAACAATCAATAAATGGGACATCATGAAACTGAAAAGCTTCTGTAAAGCAAAGGTCACTGTCATCAAAACAAAATGACTGCCTACAGATTGGGAAAGAATCTTCACCAACCCTCTATCTGACAGATAGAGTTCTTTATACATAAAGAACTAAAGAAGTTGAAAAGCAGCAAACCAAGTAAACCAATTAAAAAATGGGGAACAGAGCTAAACAGATATTCCTCTGTAGAGGAATATCGAATGGCAGAGAAACACTTAAGGAAATGCTCAATGTCATTAGCTATTAGGGAAATTCAAATCAAAACAACCCTGAGATTTCACCTTACACTCATCAGAATGGCAAAGATGAAAAACTCAAGTGACAACACATGCTGGAGAGGCTGTGGAGAAAGGAAAACTTTCCTCCACTGCTGGTGGGAATATAAACTTGTACAACCACTCTAGAAAGAAATCTGGCACTTTCTCAGACAACTAGGAATAGCGCTTCCTCAAGATCCAGCCATACCACTCCTAGGCATATATCCAAAAGAGGCTCAAGTACACAATAAGGACATTTGCTTAACCATGTTTGTAGCAGCTTTATTTGTAATAGCCAGAAACTGGAAACATCCCAGATGCCCCTCAACTGAAGAATGGATGCAGAAATGGTGCATCTACACAATGGAATATTACCCAGCAATGAAAAATAAGGAAATCATAAAATTTTCAGGTAAATGGTGGGACCTGGAAAGGATCATCCTGAGTGAGCTGTCCCAGAAGCAGAAAGACACACATGGTATATACTCACTCATATAGACATGCAATATAGGATAAACCTACTAAAATCTGTACATCTAAAGAAACTAAACAAGAGAGGACCCTGACTAAAACACTCAATCCCCATCCCGAAAGGCAAAGAGGAAGGATATCAGAAGAAGAAGAAAACAGGAAATAACCTAGGAACCTGCCTCAGAGGGCCTCTGAAAGGCTCTGCCCTGCAGACTATCAAAGCAAATGCTGAGACTTACGGCCAACTGTTGGGCAGAGTGCATGGAATCTTATGAAAGAAGTGGGAAATAGTAAGATCTGGAGAGTACAGGAACTCCACAAGGAGAGCAACAGAACCAGAAAATTTGAACACAGAGGCCCTCCCAGAGACTCATACTCCAACCGAGTACCATGCATGGAGATAACCTAGAACCCCTACACAGATGTAGCCCAGGGCAGTTTAGTGTCCAAATGGATCCCATAGTAATGGGAAGAGGGACTGCCTCTGACATAATATGATTGGCCTGCTCTTTGATCACCTCCCCCTGAGGAGGGAACAGCCTTACCAGGCCACAGAATATGACAATGCAGCCACTCCTGATGAGATCTGATAGACTAAGATCAAAAGGAAGGAGAGGAGGACCTCCCATATCAGTGGACTTGGGGAGGGGCATGCATGAAGAATAGGGAAGGAAGGGAGGATTGGGAAGGGAGGAGGAAGGGGCTTATGGGGAAATGCAAAGTGAATATAGTGTAATTAATAAAAAAAGAAAAGAATAATTTCCATTTATATCAAAAACAATGCAAGAATGATCAAAGTCTGCATTCCTATTCATTTAGTAACTGAAATCTTAGCCAGAGCAATAAGACAACTAAAAGAGATCAGGGAAAGATAAAAGGAAGGGAAGATGTCAAAGTATTCTCATTTGTAAATGAAATGATTGTATACATGACATGAGTAACCCTAAAATTTCCACCAGAAAACTTCTATACCTAAAAAATAGGAGGATACAAAATTAACATAAAAAATAAACAAGCTTTTTGTGTATGAATGACAAATGGATTGAAAAAAAAATCAAAGAAACAACTCCTTTTACTATTGCCTCAAATAAAATAAAATATCTTCGGGTAACTCTTACCAAGTAAGTGAAAGACTTATATAATAGAAACGTCAAGTCTTTTAGAAAAGAAATGTAAGATTTCAATATGGAAATATCTTCCATGCTCAGGGATCAGGATTAATACTGAAAATTGTCATCTACCAAAAGAATTCTATAGATTCAAGGAAATCAGTCTCCACCAAAATTCCAACAAGTCTTCACAACACTTGAAAGGACAATTTTCAGCTTCATGTGGAAACAAAAAAATCCCAAGATAGCTACAACAATCCTATATAATAAAAGAGCTGCTGAAGATAACACTATCCCTAACCTCAAATTATACTACAGAGTAATAGCCACAAAAATAGCATGGTATGGTACAAAAACAGACACATTGATTTAAGTAAAGTTCCAAACATAAATCCTTACGTCTTTGGATACCTGATTTTTATAAAGAAGCCAGAAATTTATACTGGAATAAAGAGATCATCTTTAACAAATAGTGCTGGTCAAACTAGATGTTGGCATGAAGAAGAATTCAGATATATCCATATTCATCCCCCTGTGCAAAACTCAACTGCAGAAAAATCAAAGGCCTCAGCATGAAAGAAAACACTCTAAAACTGAGAGAAGAGTGATTGCAGAATAGTCTTTAACTCATTGGCACTGGAATGGACTTTCTGAACTGAACATAGAACAGGTTTTAAGAAAAGCAACTAATAAATGGTACCTCCACTTAAAAAAACATTTTCCTAGGCCTTGGGACATTTTCTTAAATTCTAAACACCTTAAGCCTAACTGTGAAACTATAGCTATTTGGTCTTCAACACCATCAGAAAATTGAGAAAGAATAAAATTATTACTTAAGTAGGAAGTGCAGGCAGAGAAAGATTTAAATACAAAACTTTAGAATAACCTAGATAGGACAGTATTTTCTTCAAGGTTGCCAAATACAAATGAGTGAAACAATTTGAACATAACTTTTTCATATGGCCTTCCTGATTGTTTCATAACTGTTCTTACTCTGTGTAGTTTATTATAAATAAATAATGTTCATAAGCAATAAAAAATGAAATTTCGATGTTAAGAGAAAATAAAAACAGACATTTAGTGTTTCTTGGTCAAAATATTGAGAAACTCAGCATGATTTTTAAACTAATATTTCTACTAATTATTTGGAAATTCTCTACAATAAAATTTGATCTTATTTAGTGTTCCTCAAACTCCTCCCAAATCCACCCCAACTCACTTTATATACTCTCTCTCTTTCCAAAATCATTCAGAATAATTTGTGTTATCCAAATACTCGTGACTGTGAACCCTATCCTGAAGAGTGGTTGATTGTATGTTTGTAAAACATGTATTTTATCATAATGTTAAACTTAAGTAGTCTAAGAATCCAGTTAAATAAGAATATTATTAATTATTATTTTATTTTTATTATTTACCATTTATTCACTTTGTGTCTCAGGTATAGCCATGCCCCCATCCCTTCCCAATCCCGCCCTTCCTCCCTCTTCTTCTCCTATGCCCCTTTCCCAGTCCACTGATAAGGGAGATCCTTCTCCCCTTCCATCTGACCCTCGTCTATCAGGTCTCATCAGTACTGGCTTCTTTGTCTTCCTCTGTGGACTGGTAAGGCTGCTCCCCCCTTAGATGGAGGTGATCAAAGAGATAGCCACTGAGTTCATGTCAGAGATAGTCCCTGTTTCTATTACTATGGAACCCTCTTGGACACTGAGTTGCCATGGGCTACATCTGTGCAGAAATTCTAGGTTATCTCCATGCATAGCCTTTGGTTGGAATATCAGTCTCAGAAAAGAGCCCTGTGCCCCGATTTTTTGGTTCTGTTGCTCTCCTTGTAGAGCTCCTGTCTCTTCCAGGTCTTTCTATCTCCCCCATCTTTCATACTATTCTCTGAAAAACAAGAATATTTTTAAGAAGCTAAATATATACATACATACATACATACATACATAGGTCCTCAGCAGGGTATGGTGGCACATGCCTTTAATCCCAGTACTTGAGGAGGCAAAGGCATATGGATCTCTATGGGTTTAAGGCCAGTATGATCTACAAAATGAGTCCAGGACAGCCAAGACTACGTAGAGAAACCGTGTCTCAATGCAGACAGAAAAGATTTAGATACAAAACTTTAGAATCACCTAGATAGGTTAGACAGTATTTTCTTCAAGTTTTCCAAATACAAATGAGTGAAACAATTTGAATGTAACATTTACATATGGCCTTCCTGATTGTTTCATAACTGTTCTTACATGCATACATGTTCTCAATGTATACATACATACACATACACATACATACATACATACATACATACATACATACATACATACATACATATGTACATACACCAGACCGGAACTCATGAAACAGAAAAGCTTCTGTATGGAAAAGGATACTAACATTGTCCCAAAGCTACCAGCTACAGAATGGGAAAATATCTTTACATCAGAGAGAGCTAATATCAAAATTATGTAAAGAAGTTAAAACACTAGACATCAAGAAAACAAAGAACCCAATTAAAATGGAATGCAGATCTAAAAACAGTGTTCTCAATAGAGGAAATGTAATTGGCTGAGAAGCACCTAAAGACTAAAGAAATTTTCAGTATTCTTAGTCATCAGAAAAATTCAAATCAAAATTACTGTGAGGTTTTATCTTACACCAATCATAATAGACAAGATCAATAAAACAAGTGATAGCTCATGCTGGTGAAGATACAGAATAAGGGGAACACTTATTTGTTGCTACCGGGACTGCAAATTTGTACAACCACCAAAGAAATCAATGTAGTGGTACCTCAGGAAGAATGCAGTAGATTCACTTCAAAATCCAGCTATACAACTCTTAGGCATATACCCAAAAGACTTGATATGCCATTACAGAGTCACTTGCTCAACCATGTTCATTGATGCTCTATAATTGCCAGAATTTGAAAACAGACTAGATGTCAGCAATGGATAAACAAAAAAGTGGGTCATTTACAAAGTTGACTATTAGTCAGCTGTTTAAAAATATTAACTCATGAAATACTAAATTCCATGAAAGGATATAGAAAAAAATCATCAGAAATGAAGTAACCTAGACCCCAAAAACACAAATCTGGCATATACTCACTTATATATGGGTGTTAGCTATAAATCTTCTATAAGCAAACTAAAACTAATATAACCACAAAGTACAGGTATAGAGTAAGGGATTGAGGGCAATGATTGGGTTACCCTAAGATGTGGGAATATAATAGAAAACTATAGGTGGATGAGGTGGGCTGAGAAAGGATAATCACAGGGGACAGGGATTAGGGAAAAAGGTTAGGGAAAGAATATAGGTAGGTACAGCTAAAACCAAGGGCTTTCTGATGGTTTTCTAGAAACCTAATACAGTAAAATCTTCTTAAAATATATGCATAAATAAAGGTGATTTTAAAAAAATTACCAAACTATAGGAACAATGGAGACCTAACTAGATGTCTTTCATCACTAAAGTAAGCCTCCAGTTCTGGGAATGGGTTATATTCAATAGCGTTGTTGACCAACACAGTGCCATGGAACCTTGAAATTAACCACATTATTACCAAGGCTTTTGTTTGCTCTCCACAAACTGAGAGTAAGGCCCTATTGCTGAAGATAACACTGACAAAACTAATTGAAGATGGAGAAGTCAAGCTGGTGCCTACCTGGAGTCTTCAATGCTTACTGACTAGTATTCATAGTACTGAATCACATTCTTCATGCTATCAAAGGAGAAATGCAAAAATCATCCCAACTTTGATCTCCAATGGTGATATGAATTAAAGACCCATTAGTGCAATAGTGACACAAAGCTTTTGGGTCTACCCAACCAATATTTGATTAAATATAAGACTCACTCCATAAAATGTAGTATATCTTAGACATGGTTGGGTGGCCAAGATCCTGGGGCGAGATAGACCATGGACCTAAACCAAATACTACTGTTCTATTAAAGGAACATAGAAAAATTATTCCTAATAGCATTCTACTATACTAATAGATCAGTATTGTACTCAGCCATCAGAAAAGATTCCTTCTGCAACACATGTAAACAAATACATATGTCCACAGTCAACATGTTACAGAGAGTAGTAGATCTTGTAACATGGGTTCCTAAGTAGGATGTTTACATCAATTCCCTCTCTTTCCAGCTTAAGTAACCCTGTGGAAGAGGAGATAGAAACATTGTAAGAGCCAAAGGGGGTGGAGAACACTAAGGGTACAGGCCTTCCAAACACAGCCAGACTGACACACATATGGACTCACAGAGACTGTGGCAACATGCACAGGGACTGAAGAGGTCTGTACCACATGGAGTCTTAACACTGAGAGGAGAGGTAGACATAAACCCACATCCATAAGCCAGAAGCTATCTCCCATTGATAACTGTTCACAAAGAAAAAACAAAGAACAGATGTGGATTTGGGTGGATGGAGATTTTGAGACTGACTGGCAGCAGTTAAGGGAAAGAAACCAGTATGAAAAAAATTTATTTTCAACAAAAAGGAAAAAAAGAAGTGTGGATATAATCTCTAAACTATGCTCAAGTTCATCTTATTGTTACTTTGAAAAGTATTTCTTGCAAGAATGAAAGTTCGGGAAGTATAAGGGGCAATTTTATGTGAATGTGCATGTCTATATAGGGACACACGTATAAAGGATGATTAGGCTCCTGTCCTGTTACTTCTTTGCTCCTACATCCAATGTCCATCCCATTTGTCTTTCTAAGTGAGGACTGATCATCTTACCCCAGGTCCTCTTTCTTGTTTATCTTCGTTAGGTGTATAGATTTCAGTATGTTTACCCTATCTTATAGGTCTATATAAGTCAATATGTACCATGTGTACATATTCTTTCTGCTTTTGGAATACCTCACTCAGGATGATCGTTTCTAGGTCCCACCATTTGTCTGAAGATTTCATGATTTCCTCATTTTTAATTGCTGAGTTGTATTCCATTGTGTAAAAGTACCATAATTTCTGTATCCATTCCTCAACTGTGGGACATCTGGGTTGTTTCCAGGTTCGGCTATTACGAATAAAGCTGCTACAAACATGGTTGAGCAAATGTCCTTGCCCCCCCCCCCCCAGGGAGGAGCAGCCCTGCTAGGCCACAGAGGAGGACTTTGCAGCCAGTCCTGAAGACACCTGGTAAAAGTATCAGATGGAAGGGGAGGAGGTTCTCTCCTATCAGTGGACTTGGAAAGGGGCAGGGAGGAGATGAGGATGGGAGGATGAGATTGGGAGGGAAAGAGGGAGTGGGATACAGCAGGGATACAAAGTTAACAAACTGTAGCTAATATTAAAAAAATAAAAATTAATTTAAAAAAAGGATGATTGGTGAATCAACATGACCAAGACCTTCATACTGGTGAGCCCACTCATGGAGAAACACACAAGTAGAAAATTTAGCAAGGCAGGATGAACTGAAGATAAAATCATTGTGAAGTTATCACTTCTCGTTTTACAATGGAGGCAGCACATGCAAACCAATCATAATGTTCACAATAGCACCAACTATATAGTAACATACATGTGTGCCTGAATGTTTTATATTATTATTTCTGGTTATATATGTGTATGTCTGTGTGTGTGCATGCACACGTGTGTGTTAAACCACAATTAGCCAAAGATCACCTTTAACATCTTGCCTCTGAAAACATGATTGGGGTCAGGGGGACTTTGAAAATTGAAGTGTTACATGCAAAAGACAAAACATCCTAAAGGCAAAATAAAGATTATGAAACTAAACCATTAAGAAAGTATAAAAGTCCTGTCTGCAAGCAAACTTGTCCTCTGGGACAACCAGCAGCACCTTGAAACACATGCTGAGACTCAAAACCAAACATTGGGTAAGACATAGGGAGCCTTTTGGAAAACTGGGAGAAGGACCTGGATGTGACAGGAGCTTCACAAGAAGACCAACAGAGACAACTAACCAGGGCCAAAGGGGCCTGCTGAGAACAAAGTACCAACAAAGGACCATGCATGGACTGTACATAAGCCCACTACAAAGATGTAGCTAATGGGCATCTCATACTTCATTTGGGTTCCCTTGTAAGGGGAGCAGGGGCTGCCTCTGACATGGACTCTCTTGCTAGCTTTTCAATTACTTCCTACTGGAGGGACTGCCTTGCCAGGCCACAGAGAAAGAGCCCTGATAAGACTTGAAGAGCTGGGATGTATGGGAAAGGAGACTCCCTTTCTCTAAGGAATAGGGAAGAGGGGGTGGTGGAGAGGGAAGAAGAGTGGGACTGGAAGGTAAGGAGGGATGGGGCTATGACCAGGATGTTAAGTGAATAAATACATAAGTAAATTTATAAAAAGAAAAAAGTATATAATGAAAGTATTTTTCTCTTCTATATACACATATACAATCTCCCTGTTTCTCTCTCTCTCTCCTTGCTTTTCTCTTTAAAGCCAATTGAATTTAAGAGGGGGAACTGTTGATTTGCATCCCCCTGATGACTAAGGACATTGAGCACTTCTTTATGTGTCTCTCTATGATTCGATATTCATCTTTTGAGAATTCTCTGTTTAGCTCTGTACCCCATTTTTTATTTGGATTACATGATTTGTTGCTTTTTAACTTTATGAGCTCTTTCTATATTCTGGATATTAGCCCTCTTTCAGATATAGGTTGGGAAGATCCATTCAACCCTGAGATTTCACCTTACACTCATCAGAATGGCTAAGGTCAAAAATGCAACTAACAATACATGTTGCAGAGGATGTGGAGAAAGGAGAATTTTCCTCCATTGGTGGTGGAAATGTAAACTTGTACAACCACTTTAGATATGAATCTGGCACTTTCTCAGACAATTAGGAATACTGTTACCTCAAGATCTACCTATAACACTCCTAGGCATATATCCAAATTATGCTCAAGTATACAACAAGGCCTTTTTTTCCAACCATGTTTGTAGCAGCTTTATTCATATTAGCCAGAACCTGGAAACAACCCAGATGTCCATCAACAGAGGAATGGATACAGAAATTGTGGCACTTTTACACAATGGAATACTACTCAGCAATTAAAAAAGAGGAAATCATAAAATTTGTAGGCAAATGGTGGTATCTAGAAAATATAATTCTCAGGGAGGTATCCCAGAAGCAGACACGCACGGTGTATACTCACTTATAAGTGGATATTAGATATATAATGTACAATAAACATAAAAAAATCTCTACACCTAAAGAAGCTAAGCAAGAAGGAGGACCCTGGGTAAGATTCTCAATCCTCACTCAGAAAGACAAATGGGATGAACATTGGAAGAAAGAGAAAACAGGAAACAGGACAGAAGCTTACCACAGAGGGCCTCTGAAAGACTTTACCCAGCAGTGTATCAAAGCAGATGTTGAGACTCATAACCAAACTTTGGACAGAGTGCAGGGAATCTTATGAAAGAAGGGGGAGATAGAAATACCAGGAGAGGACAGGAGCTCCTTAAGGAGAGCGATAGAACAACAACAAAAAATCTGAGCACAGGGGTCTTTTCTGAGACTGATACTCCAGTAAAGGACCATGCATGGAGATAACCTAAAACCCCTGCAGATATGTAGCCCATGGAAGCTCAGTGACCCAGTGGGTACCCTAGTAAGAAAAAAGGGACTGTCTCTAATATGAACTCAGTGGCTGTCTCCTTGATCATCTCCCCCTGAAGGAGGAGCCACATTACCAGGCCACAGAGGAAGACAATGCAGCCAGTCCTGAAGAGATCTGATAGGCTAGGGTTAGATGGAAAGGGAGGAGAAGCACCTCTATCAGTGGACTGGGGTAGTGGCATGGGAAAAGAAGAGGGAGGAAAGGTAGGATTGGGAGGAGCTAAGGGAGGAGGCTACAGCTGGGATACAAAATGAATAAATTGTAATTAATAAAAAATAATTTAGTTAAATTGAAGAATGGAAACGTCAAGAGCTTGATCATATCTAAAATAGGATAGAAAAAAAATAGGTCGCTGTACTGCTTCCAGCGCTCCCTAAAGAGCTCTGAGCCTTCCACCAGCAACTGCATCGGCTTCTATTTTTGACTCTTCCTCGAGGAGGCCCCTCAGGGCTTGGCTTCTTCGATCCCTGAGTACAAAACCCAGTACTCTCAGGTACTTGCTGTGTTTTCTGTTTCTATATTGGCATTTGTGTCTTGATATGGACTCCCCAAATCCAAATCTATCATTAAAAGGGTCTAATTCTGACACCCAGAAAAATCTACCACCCTGAATCTTTGTTCTTCTCAAGTTTTACTCATTGAGTATTTATACTAAAAAGAAAAAAATATAATAGAAATGAATTCAAAAATTAGAAAGTTTAAATTTTAGTAAATTAAATAGCAATATACAGAAAAATTAGTAAACTTTCATGACCACCATGAGGTTGGAAGGGCTACCCAGAGTTCAAGGGCTTAGAATAAACCCCAACGGTTTTTCCTGTCTACCTAAAAGAAACTACATATTTATCTATAAGAACAAAATAAGAGATTTTCATTAGCTGAACCTAAATAAAAAGAATACCTTATTGCCTATGTTAATCCATATTTAAGACTTTGTTCTAATGTAACCTCATATGATTCTTTATGATTATCTAGTGCTAAGAAATTTGGGTGAGTACGTGAATTTTCTGTACTCAACTTAGAGTTGCTAAGGTGTATAAAAACAGAAGCAGACAGAACATACCTAACAGAGCACAGGCATGGCTGGAAGTTGGGAAGCTAGGCAGGAAGAAAAAGTAAACCCGGCAGATGCCACTTATATTCTTACCCACCAAGAGATCCCCAGAGAAATCTCCCCAGGAAGAGTCAGTGGAAGCTGTCAGAGAACCCAGAATCAGGCATACATTTTAGACAGTCTTTGAACAGGTATTGTTCTACAATGGGACCACGGAGAGCCAAAAATATAGAATCTTTTTATAGTCCATCCGCCTGTTTCCTCTTTTACTTTAATCTTCTTTTTTCTACTAATATCTATTTTTCTTAGTCCCAGAAATGTCTGTATTTACTTCAAAGAGTGAAGAAAGAAACTAACCTGTTCAGTATGTACAATACAATCATTAAAATAAAGATTAAGAAACCAGTCAATGAGAAATAGGAAGAAAAGATAGTGTGGGGAGGAGACATCAGAAGGAAATCTGGGATGTGTATATTTTTAGGAAGTGACAAACCTATAATCTAGATGCGGACTACTCTGTAGACATAATGGGTCACAGTACACTTGGTAACTAAGACAAAACAGCCTGAACCAAGTAAAACAGAAATAAAAAGTAGATAAAAGAAAGTTTGGAGATATAATATTTTTTAAACTGAAATGAAGAACATAACTACACACTGTTAGAAATCTTTAGAAATGTACGGGTGAGAGTTACACAGCAGGTTCACAAATCACGCCACGTGACATGTTCCATGTGGGAGGTTTATTAGGGGAAGGAGAAGGGGTCACAGACAACGTCTCTGAATGAGGCAGGAGAGAAAAAAAGAGAGGGGAGGAGCTTCGAGTTCTCTTATAAGTTGACCCAGAGCATGCGCAGGTGGTTCCAGGTGACCAGTAGATGGTCTTCTAGGTAGCCTCACAACTTCTTCAGCGTTCACAATAAATTTCTCACGTGGATGGCCATTACTGTGGCCATTTTGGCAGATGGAGAAATAGGTAGTATGTTCTGGACACTAAGCAACTTGATAGTCTAATAATTGACACATCACAAAATCCTTTTTTTGTCTGATCAAAGGCCTGAAAGGGCAAAGTAGCCAGAAGTAGCGCAATCTCCAGCAGGTAGTTGATAGCACAACCAAGAATATAACACTTGAGCAAGAAAAAGTCCAGCTGTCATCATGGGTTATCTGTTATCTATCTGTGAAAACACCATGTCACATGACTGACAAGAGTCAAACAGTAATGTTTCCTAATATCCAGAAGCAGAATGGATCTTATCGGGAAGTAAAGCCCAATAAAAACACAGGGGTCCAACCCTAATTCTGTCATTCAGAATATAGAAACATCTTTCAATTTTCAATCATCAGACTAAGTAGCAGTTATCCTGAAACTTTCCAATAACAAAGAAATAATAGGTGCCAGCCTGGCTAGTTTTCTGTTTTATGTGTTTTGATATAAAATATCATTTGATCCTCATTGAAATCCTAGGGTTTATATACTGTTGGTTCTCAATTCCATCTTGTGGATGAGAAAATCAAGGGTAGGAAAGATGAAGGCTTTGTCTATAATTATTATAGAACCTCACTCTTCCAGTGTCAAAGTCAAAGTCTGTGTTATTTTGTTACATTTTATTTTGTTGTTGTTTTGTTTTGTTTTTTCCCACTGCAACTACTATAAAAAATATCCACTGGCCCAAAAGGAAAACACTATATATTGTGTAAAACACATAATAAATTAATCACATGTCTGTAGAGCAATATGTCTACTTGATAATAATTTTCTTTCACCTCTTGCATATTCTCTGAGCAATCATTTATGAGTTTCACTGACTTGCACAAAAAAAATAAAATGCTACAGTTAATTTTACACTTTTCCATGCTTTTTGCATTTGTACCATTGTCTGGTTCCAATATTGTATATCCTGTTTCAAAACAAAGACTCATTGAAAAACAGGCAATATCTTTGTGTGTTCCACCTAGCTTCAAATTACAACCACTGCTGGAGACCTGAGGAGGTCCATTTTAGCTTGAAAATCTCAAATAACCTGGTATATAGTCTCACACATTGAAGTTTGACAGCTGCTCCCCAACATGCACACACACTTTCACAATGACAAAATTTAGGACAGGATCCAAGATAATTTGCAGACTTTGCTTCCTGCTCCTGCCTCATAGGTTTTGCTCCCGGATATAAGATTAAGCAACAGCAGAAATTCCAGGATTCTAAAAATAAACTGTCAACTGGGATGACAGAAAACAGATGCTTCCTTAGAGTTCAATTTCATAAAGTGTCTGGTAGAGAAGTTAAAGGTTTTAATGAGCTACAGGAGTAGGAAGTCGGAGGTGGGAGGAGCAGAGGAAACATGAGTTAGATCCTCTTAAGGCAGCAGCAAAAGAATTATGGTGATGTCATATTCCTTTGCCCCTATTTTTTATGGGCACCATGTAGTCTACCATACTATGCTAATGAATGGCTTGGAATTAAAGGAAACTAAATATTTACCATTTTAGTACTCTAAGTTCAGGTTCCGATGTCTTCTATCTAATAAGATAACAGAAAGCACCTAACAATTATTTTGAAAATAAAAATTTACCTTGGCCTTCTATGCCTAAGAGATTCATAATAGCTACAGTGTCAACTGTGAAATCCTTCTTTAGTTGCTAGTATAAGGAGAGCTGACCGAGAAAATAGTACCCTACTAATTTATATATGTCTGGGTAGCCACATGAAAGATCTTATAGGTATAAACAAACAGGTCTCCTCCAACAAGTTTTTTTTTTAATTTTATTTTTTTCTTATCAGTTAAATTTTATTAACTCTGTATTCCAGCCGTGTCCCGATCCCTCATTCCCTCCCAGTCCCTCCCACCCTCCCTCATCTCCACCGTGCCCCTTGCCAAGTCCACCTCCAACAAGTTTTTACACCAACCTTGAGCTCTCAAAATGGTAGATTCTGCTCTGTGATAACAGGATCAGTTAACACCAAATCCTCCATTATTTGAAAAGAACTAGGAGGCATCACGATTTTTTGTGTATCTGGTATGTGCTTCTGCATAAGGATGCATTCATGCCATGGTACATGTAGGGAGGTTAAAAGGTAACTTGTGGGAGTGGTGGCTGTTTTCCTATCACCATGTGGGTTCCAGGGATTAAACTCAGGACGTTAAGATTGGCAGCAGGCATCTATACCCACTAGACAAACCATCTTGCTGTCTTCAGTGTTTTAGAATTTTTAGTAGAATAATTCATCCTGTTCTATCCACAAATCTCTACCTTAATAGAGCTTATAAAAGAATCCTAAAAATTGTGCCATAAAGAATAGATTTGAATGGCAGACTTCAGATTATTATGGTTTCCTTCTGAAATCAAGGCTTGGTTAGAACAGAGCCACACTCATCATATCAGTACACTTTTCAAAGCTTCACTTCTTCAAGAAGTATAAAATTATAATTCTAAAAACTGACTATAGTCTTACCAAGCATACATTCATTCATCAAACACTCACCAATAGACAACTATGCACCAAAACAACTGATTCGCAACTTTCATAGGCACTTAGTGACATTAGTCCTCCCAAGTCAACAGAAACATTGTGGTTTTAGACCTTCTGAAATGCAAACGTGTCCAAGGAGTTGCTTATAACCATAGGTATATATTTCCAGTTATATTTCCATCGAGTGCATGCAACATTAGTGACTACATTCAAATATCTCTTTTCTGAAGAAATAGCCAAAAAAAAAAGTTGGGGTAATAATCTTACCAACAGAACACTTCTTCTTACCATTATAAATATAAAACTGCTACTAATATTAAAGAGTATGGTTGCCATAGTAATACTTATAATCCTGTAAAATATTGGGGAAAGTAACTATGAATAGAATTTCACAAAAACTTATATAGTGAAGTAGAAGTAAAATATATATCAAGAATTTCTCTTCTCTGCTTGAGAAATAAACACCTGCACCTTACAATAATTTCCTGCTTAGGGTATTAGAAGGCACACACAGTTGCAAAGGTCAGAAAGACCTGGTACTTGATTTAGCATCAAAAGTTTGGGCTTTTATTAAGACTAATATGTATAGGAAAGTGTTTTCAGTTGGATTTGTATTACTATAACAAGCAATAGATACAATGAACTTACAAAACTAAAAGATTTGTTTGGGCTGACAGGTTTAGAAGTTTTAGCTCATAATTCATTGGTCCCACTGTTTTGCCTGTAGTGAAACAACATATTATGGGTAGAACACATAGCAGCCAAGAACTGCTCGCTTCATATCCATGAAGCAAAATACAAGTTGAGGAAAAGGTTAGGGACACACTGCCTCCTTCAAGAGCATATCTTTTAAAGCTTAAGGACTTTTCATGAGGCTCTATCATTTAAAGATTCTACCACCTCCCAACAGTGGCATTCTAGGGATACAAACTTAATCTATGAACCTTTAGGGGCAGAGTGAGGATTAAGCACCTTATACACATCAGAATGGCTAAGAGGATGTGGAGAGGATGTGGAGAAAGGGGAACTTTCTTCCATTGCTGGTGGGAATGTAAACTTCTACAACCACTTTGGAAATCAACCTGGCACTTTCTCAGAAAATTTGTAGTCCTACCTCAAGATCCATCTATAGCACTCCTAGGCATATATGCAAAAGATGCTCAAGTACACAAGGACATTTGCTCAACCATGTTCGTAGCAGCTTTATTTGTAATAGTCAGAATCTAAAAACCAGCTAGATGTCCCTCAAGTGGAGAATGGATAGATAAATTGTGGCACATTTATACAATGGAATACTACTCAGCTATTAAAAACAAGGAAATCATGAAATTTGCAAGCAAATGTATGGAACTAGAAAATATCATCGTAAGTGAGGTAACCCAGAAGCAGAAAGACACACATGGTATATTCTCATTTTTAAGTGGAAATCAGCCTTATAATATAGGATAAATATATTAAAATCTATAGTCCCAAAGAAACTGAAGAATAAGGAGGGCCCTATGAAAGGTGCTTAACTATTTTTTCATTCCTTGAGAATTTCTTACATACAGAGAATGTATTTTCATTGTATTCACCCAATTGCCTCCTTTAACCCCTCTCAGGCCATTCCCATCCCAAACACCAGAACTCCTCCTCAACTTCAGGTCTTCTTTTTCTTTTAAAACCTACCAACTCAACTCTGTGCTGACTATCCAATCATGCATTGGTGTGGAACCCACCCACTACAGTGTGATCAACCTACAAGGACTACATTCAAGAAAACTATCTCTCTATCCCACAGAAGCCATCAACTGCCAGTAGCTTCTCAGGTAAGGGTAAAGGTTATAATCTTCTCCCTAATACACACTCCACAAACACACTGTGATGAAATGTTGACTAGTTTGATCTTATGTGGGTCTTGTGCAACAGCAGCTGCTGTGAGTGCATGATTGCAACAGTTCTGTCATGACAGACACTGTTTCATTCAAGTCCTACCAAAACTCTCACTCTTACAACCTTTCCTATTCCTTCCATGATGATTCTTGAGGCTTAAGGGTAGGAAATACGATATATGTATTTGTTGCTGAGCACTCCACAAAGATGTGTTCTCTGCATTTTGAAAATTTGTGAGTTTTTGCATTTACTAACATCCACTGCACAGAGAAACATTTTAGATGAGGTCTGAGATGATAGTGATTCATTGGCCTATGAGTATGCAAATACGAATTTAGAAAACTACTGCTATACTTCTAAATTATTAGTTCTCTAAAGAAGAACACATAGTATTCAATGGTTCTTTTGTGTATAAGGTTTTCCAAATAATTTTTAAGGAAAGCATAAATTAAAAATGATATCTGGAGAAGAAAGTGGGGGAGATAAAAAGTTAAAAGACTCAGAAAGAAAAAAAGTAGATAAGACAAAAAGACTCAGTAAATACCTATACTAATTTTGATGAATTTATATGCTTATCATAAATCTGTACATTAGTGCTGGCCCAGAATCCTATATTTCACTTCTGATGTGATCCCTACATTATTGTCTATATGCACCACCCCCAACTCCAGGTCTAACTTCAGACACAGTCTGTTATGTGTCCTAGCCCAAGTACTGTCAAAGAAACCAGCCCACCTCTTCCATCTTACAACTCTCAAGCATAGCTCGCAATAGCATGCCTTCCATAATAACCATGGTAGATCCACCATTTGTCCCATTCTCACGCTTTCTAGGATGGCACTGAATTTTAATCCCCCATGACCTTGCCAAAACACTATTGAGTATCTCAGTTGTTTACCTTGTACTTTCATGCCTTAGCTGAAATCACTTCAACTTAAGCAACAACGAAAATAAAATAAAACTTTCACTCTACAGAGGCAAACTACATTTTTTCAACCATTGGAAGATGCTTTAATCTTTCTCAGAAGGAGAAATAGAACAGACAGTGGAAGTAGTCGAAGTGAGGGAATAGGTTGGAGAGGGAGTGGAGAGGAAAGTAAGGGTGGGAATTGTTTAGGAAGAGAAGGAGTGAGGAGGACAGAGACAAGTTCCCGAGAGGACATGGAGGTGACTCTAGCTGAGACTCTCAGTAGTAGGGAAGGGGGGTCATGGAAACTGAAGAGACTACCTCTAAGCAGAGAGGGCTCCTAGTGGAGGAACACCAATCCACTCACAAGAACTTTCATCTAAAATTTACCCTGCCTACAAAATGTGCAGGTGCAGAGATAAAGATAGAGCAGAAATTACGTGAATGTCCAACTAATGTCTGGCTCAATTTGAGACCCTCCCCATGGGAGAGAGAGCTAACCAACCCCTGACACTGTTCATTATATTCTGATATATTTGCAGACAAGAGCCTAGAAGAGCTGTCTTCTGAGAGACTCCACACAGCAGAAGATTGAAACAAATGCTGAGACTCACAGCCAAACATTGGGTGGTGCTTAAGGAGTCTTGTTGAAAAGTAGAGGGAAGGATAGAAAGACCTGGAAGTGACAAGAAGATCAACTGAGCTAAGTAACCTGGGGTCCAGGAGGGCTTGCTGAGACTGAAGCACCAACCAAGAACCATGTGTGTGTTTGACCTAGGCCCCCTACATGTATGAACCAATGGGCAGCTTGGTCTTCCTGTGGATTCCCTAATAAGGGGAGCAGGGGAGAAGGAGCTGAATCTAACATGGACTCTGTTGCCTGCTTTTGATCACTTCTCCCTGAGAGGGTGCCCCTGCCAGGCCTCAGTGGAAGAGGAAGTGTTCAGTCCTGATGCAATTTGGTGTGCTGGAGTGGATTGGTAGGGAGGATCCCCTTTTCTGAGGGGTAGAGTAAGGAGAGATAAGGGGAATAAGGGAGAGAGTGAGACCAGGAGGAAAGGAAGAAGGGGTTTGTTATTGTGATATAAAGTGAATAAATTAAATAAATAAATAAACAAATATTTTTTTTTCAAAAGACAAACAACCATTGTACCTGAGTCACATTGACAGAAATGCAAACAATATGAAAGGCAAAGAGATCATGTTCTGGTCCCATAGAAATGTTCTCCAGTGAGAAGAACCTAGATGAACCCTAGTAGACATGATTTAAAAAAACAAATTTTAAACATGATTAAATAATTAAATAATTTAAGGAAGTAAATATTTCAGTGAATTAAAAGAGAATGGAAATTAAGTGCTATGTTAATTACTGCTCAAGAAAACAGTAATATAAAGCTGGATACAATGACAATGAAAACTCAGGATCTGAAAAATAAATTCAGTAAAAAGTAAGAAATATTGAAGAAAACTCAAGATGAGATAAAAGTGGAATCAAAACACTCATCAATCTAATTAGCAAACTCAAGGAAGTACTTATTAGTAGTATAGATCAAAGAGGAAAAGGACTATCAGAATATGAAAATGAAATAGAGGAATTAAACTACCCAAACAAAGAATGTGGAAAAAAAAACATGAAAGGAAATTTCAAAAATTATGCTGCACCAAGAAAGACAAAAATCTATGGTTTATATTCACAGATGGAGGAAAAGAACTTTGGGTCAATGATAAAGACCAGATTTTCAAGATGATCATGGAAGATTTTCAGAAATAAAAAAAAGATATATCCATAGGGACACAAGAAACATATGGAACAGCAAACAGAAAGGACAAGAAAAAAAAAAACATAATATATTATAGTTAAAACCTCACCCAAGGAGGATCCAAGATGGCTGTGACCAGAGTGCACAGTATCTGCAGAGGATCTGAAACTCCAATATTGGTAAGTGGAGGGGCAGCTAAAGCCAGAAAATCGACATTGAGGCTTCTTGAACAAGAGAAGACATCACATGAGCTGAGACCATTTAGATTCAGGTCACCCGCAGACTTCTCTGGGGACAGAGGGTGGTGAACATTCAAAAGGCTTGCACTTCCCTGTTTCAAGCCTCCCTCCTCCTTAGCGGAGCCAGCCCACAGCACCAGAGAATCTCAGCACAAAACTCACTGCATGGGGACTGAGACAGCAGAGGCGGGGTTCCTAGCTCCTCAGCCATGGCTGGCAGCTCAAACAGCTGCCAGCTGTACCAGCTTTCCAAATCTCAGATTCATAGAACCATCCTTCCGGGTCCTGGGTCTGCCAGCAGTTATAAGGATTCCACAAGGCCTCCCAGCCAGTGACTGTACTGCCAGTCCAATCCCTCAGTGGCTGACAGCTGGCTGTACAGTCATCAAAGTCACCAGACCCACCAAACCACCAAGGTACACCAGGCACCACACTGCCTAGGACTGTGGAGCACTGTTGTGGCTCCCCAGGGCTTCCTAGCAGGCATCGGGACCGGCCTCCCAGTTCCACTGCTGCAGCTGGACTCCCTAGTTTGGCAGCTGCAGCACCACTGAGCTGAAGAAGCTCCTACACCCGCATTTGACCCAGCAGGCACAAAACTGACAATAGAGAATAGAGGGAACCACTGTGCTTTCCAATTTGACCTGCTAGAGAGTGAGTGTGCCTTCAAGTACCTACAGAGTCTCAGATTCAGGGTCCTCCGAAGCTAACAGCCAGACATCAGATCCCTCCCAACCACGCACCCACTGTGGGAAACAGAGGGACAGTGTTCTCAACATTGAGGCCCCTGTTGTGCAGGTCTACCAGTGGAGTTCAGGCAAATAACTCCTGGAGTTCAGACAAAGCTAAATACCAATGACCTGCAGGCCACTGAGGTATTCAGGGAATCTGCACAAACGAATTGCACCTGCAAAGACCTCAAGCACCTGCAATCCCTTTGGTGCCTGCACAGTACCTCTGCCCCAGACTTCAGGCGTCTACATTCTCTAACACCCTGCCCTTCAAGGCACACTTCCACACATGCACACATCACATGCTTGTCAGCATTTATCCTTCTGCACCTGTGACTGTTTCTCTCTTAGGTACAGCTGAATCACCAACACACACTTTCAATCCACTGGACCTCTCTCATCTTCCTGAAGAATTCTCCAGACACCAGAGAAAGACAGTACAAGTATAAACTGCAAAATCCAGGAACAAACAGTGAAGGTTACAGATAAGCAAATGGCCAGAGGTCAGCATAAGAACACATCCAACAAAAATCAGGGCATCATGGCTTCACCAGCAACCCCCAAAAATCAATGGATACTCCAATTTATTGGAAACACGGGAGATAGATTTTAAAGCTATTCTTATCCAGTTATTAGAGGCACATAAAGAGGAAACAAACAGATCTTTCAAAGAAGTAGCCACACAAACGGAAGAAAATAAAGAGGAAATTAACAAAGCTCTCAAAGAAATACAGGCAAATATAGCTAAACAAATAGAGGCACAATTGGTGGCATATAGAAAGGAAACAAACAAAAAATAGAAAACATCATAGAGAGACTGGAATCCACATTCAAACAAATGAAGGAAATGGTGCAAGGCATGAAAACAATAGAATCAATAAAGAAAAAAAAAGAGAAAAACTTGGAGATGGAGAACTTAGAAAAAAGATCAGGAACCACAAAGGAAAGCATCACCAATAGAATACAAGAGATGGAATAGAGAATTTCTGGTGCTGAAGATACACTTGCAGAAATTGATATTTCTCTCAAAGAAAAGGTAAAATCAGAAAAATCCCAAACACAAAACATCCCAGAAATCAAGGACGCCATGAAAATACAAAATCTAAGAATAATAGAAATTGATGAAAAAGAAGATTCCAGGCTCTAAGGTCCAAAAAATATATTCAAGAAAATCATAGAAAAAAATTTCCCAACTTAAAGAAAAAGATGTCCATAAACATAGAAGAGGCCTACAGAACACCAAATAGACTAGACCAGAAAAGAAACACCACACATCACATCATAGTCAGAACACTAAATCTACAGAAAAAAGAAAAGATATTAAAAGCAGCAAGGGAAAAAGGCCAAGTAACATATGAAGGTAGACCTATCAGAATCACACCAGACTTCTCATCAGAAACTGTGAAATCCAGAAGGGCCTGGACAAATGTCATGGAGACTTTAAGGGACCAAGATGCCAGCCCAGATTAGACCCAGCAAACATTTCAATCAACATAGATAGAGAAAACAAAACATTCCATGACAAAACTAAATTTATACAATATCTACACAGCAAACCACCCCTACAGAAGATACTGGAAGGAAATCTCCAATCTAATGCAAACAAATACACCCAAGAAAACAGAAAAAAATACAGATAATTTCCCAACAAAAAAATTAAAGAAAACAAGCAATGAATCACAGTAAAATGACCAACTCTACAATAAAAGGAACTAACATTCATTGGTCACTATTATCTATCAACATCAATGGACTCAACTCTCTAATAAAGAGACACAGACAAACAGAATGGTTGCAGAAACAGGATCCAACATTCTGTGGTAATGAAGAAAAATACCTCTGCAACACTACCTCAGAGTAAAGGACTGGAAAATGTTTTTCAAGCAAATGGACCTAGAAAACAAGCTGGGGTAGCTATGCTAATATCTAATAAAATAGACTCAAGCAAAATTAATCATAAAATTAGGAGGGGCACTTCATTCTCATCAAAGGAAAATTCCAACAGGAGGACATCACAATTTTGAAAATCTCTGCCCCAAATACAAGACCACCTACATTTGTAAATGAAACATTATTAAATCTGAAATCACACATCAATCCCAACATCTTAATAGTAGGAGACTTCAACACTTCACTCTCACCCAGGAACAGATTATCCAGACAGAAACCAAACAAGGAAATAAGCACACTTACAGAAGCCCTAAATCAAATGGACCTAATAGATGTCTACAGAATTTTTCATACAAATTCAAAAGAGTATACCTTTTTTTCAGCACCTCATGGAACCTTCTCCAAAATAGATCATATAGTTGGTCACAGAGCAAGCCTCAGCAGATACAAGAAGACTTAAATACTCTCTTGTATCCTATCTGACCACCATGGTCTAAAGCTGGACCTCAACAACAACAGAAATAGCAAAAAGCCTACATATACATGGAAACTGAACAACTCTCTACTCAATGACAGCTGGGTTAGGGAAGAAATAAAGAAATTAAAGACTTCCTAGAATTCAATGAAAATGAAGACACAACATACTAAACTTATGGGACACAATGAAACCAATGCTAAGAGGAAAGTTCATAACACTAAGTGCCTTTGAGAAGAAATTTGAAATATCTCATTCAAGCAACTTAATGGCTCCCCTAAAAGCCCTAGGGAAAAAAGAGAAGGAGACACGCCATAAAGGAGTAGATGGCTGGAAATATTCAAGCTCACGGCAGAGATCAATAAGTTAGAAACAAATAAAACTATTCAAAGAATCAATGAAACCAAGAGCTGGTTCTTGGAGAAAATCAACAAGATAGACAAGCCCTTACCCAAGCTAACTAAAAGGCAGAGGGAAACTGTCCAAATGAGGAAAATTAAAAACGAAAAAGGGAACATAACAACAGACATTGAGGAAACCCAAACAAACATTAGGTCTTACTACAAAAGCCTATAGGCCACAAAATTTGAAAATCTAAAGGAAATGGACAATTTTCTTGATATATTCCAATTACCAAAATTGAATCAAGATCAGGTAGAAAGAATGACTAGTCCTATATCTCCCAAAAAAATAGAAACAATCATCAAAATTCTTCCTTCCAAACAAAAAGCCCAGGGCCAGATGGTTTCAGCACAAAATTCTACTAGACCTTCAGAGAAGTCTAACTCCAATTCTTTTGAAACTATTGCACAAAATAGAAACAAAAGGAACATTACCAAACTCAATCTATAAAGCCACAGTCACCTTGATACCTAAACTACACAAAGACCCAAAAAAGAAAGAGAACTTCAGACCTATCTCTCTAATGAATATTGATGCAAAAATACTCAATAAAATACTTGCAAACCGAATCCAAGAACACATCAAAGATATCATCCACCATGACCAAGTAGGCTTCATCCCAGGCATGCAAAGGTGGTTCAACATATGGCAATCTATCAATGTAATCCACCACATAAACAAACTGAAGAAGAAAAACAACATGATCATCTCCTTAGATGCTGAAAAAGCATTTGACAAAGTCCAACACCCATTCATGTTTAAAGTCTTGGAGAGATCATGGATACAAGGCACATACCTAAACATAGTAAAGGCAATATACAGCAAGCCTATAGCCAACATCAAACTCAATGGAGAGAAACTTAAATCAATCCCACTGAAATCAGGGACAAGAAAAGGCTGACCACTCTCTCCATATCTCTTCAACATAGTACTTGAAGTCCTACCTAGAGCTATAAGACAGTTGAAGGTGATCAAGGGGATACAAATCTGAAAGGAAGAATTCAAAGTATCAGTATTCGCAGATGATTTGATAGTATTCATGAGTGACCCCAAAAATTCAACCAGAGAACTCCTCCAGCTGATAAACACTTTCAGCAATGTGGTTGGATTCAAAATTAATTTAAAAAAAAAAATAGAAGCCCTCCTGTATACCAAAGACAAAAGGGCAAAGATAGAAATTAGGGAAACAACACCCTTCACAATAGCCACTAATAACATACAGTATCTTGGTGTGACTCTAATCAAGCAAGTGAAAGACTTGTAGACCTGTTTGCAAAAAACTTCAAATCTCTGGAGAAAGAAATTGAGGAAGATATCAGAAGATGGAAAGATCTCCCATGTTCATGGATCGGTAGGATTAACATAGTGAAAATGACCATTCTTCCAAAAGCAGTCTACAGAGTCAATGCAATTCCTATCAAAATACCAACACAATTCTTTACAGACCTTGAGAGAAAATTTCTCAACTTCATATGGAAAAACAAAATATCCAGAATCTCTAAATCAATCCTGAACAACCATAAATCATCAGAAGGTATCTCCATCCTTGATCTCAAGCTGTACTACAGAACAATAGTAATAAACACTGCATGGTATTGGCATAGAAACAGAATGGTTGTTTAATGGAATTGAATTGAAAACCCTGATATAAATCCACATACCTATGGATACTTGATTTTTGACAAAGAAGCCAAAACCATTCAATAAAAAAAGGACAGCATTTTCAACAAACGGTGCTGGTCCAACTGGATGTCTACCTGCAGAAAAAATGCAAATACATCCATATTTATCACCCTAAAGTCAAAGTAGATCAAAGACCTCAATATATAAACACACACTAAATCAGTTAGAAGAGAAGGTGGGAAGAGCCTAGAACTCATTGGCACAGGAGATTACTTCCTGAACATAACAACAATAGCACAGGCTCTAAGATCAACAATCAATAAATGGGACCTCATGAAACTGAAAAGCTCTGTAAAGCAAAGGACACTGTCATCAGAACAAAATGATAGCCTCAGACTTGGAAAGGATCTTCACCAACCCTGTATCTGACAGAGGGCTAATATCCAAAATATATAAAAAAAATAAAGAAGTTAAAAAGCAACAAATCAAATAATCCAATTTAAAAATGGGGTATAGAGCTAAACAGAGAATTCTCTGTTGAGGAATATAGAATGGCAGAGAAACACCTAAAGAAATACTCAGTGTCCTTATCAGTCCGGGAAATGCAAATCAAAACAACCCTGAGATTTTACCTTACACCCATCAGAATGGCCAAGACCAAAAACTCAAGTGACAACACATCCTGGAGAGGTTGTGGAGAAAGTGGAACCCTCCTCCATTGCTGGTCAGAACGTAAACTTGTACAACCACTTTGGAAATCAATCTGGCGCTTTCTCAGACAACAAGGAATAGTGTTTCCTCAAGATGCAGCTATACCACTCCTAGACATATATCCAAAAGATGCTCAAGTATGCAACAAGGGCATCTGTTCAACCATGTTTGTAGCAGCTTTATTCGGAATAGCCAGAACCTGGAAACAACCCAAATGTCCCTCAGTTGAAGAATGGATACAGAAATTGTGGTACTTTTACACAATGGAATACTATTCAGCAATTAAAAACAAGGAAATCATGAAATTTGCAGGCAAATATTGGTATCTAGAAACGATCGTGCTAAATGAGGTATCCCAGAAACAGAAAGACACATGGTATATACTCATTTATAAGTGGATACTAATTCTAAAAGATAGGATAAACATACTAAAACCTGTACACCTTAAAAAAAAAAACTTGGTAATAAACAAAAAAGGAAACTTTGTGGTTTAATAAGTGATAGTTTGTGTATCAAGTTGACTGTCTCTGACATGAACTCAGTGGCTGGCTCCTTAACATCCCCCACCCCTGAGGGAGGAGCAGCCTTGCTAGGCCACAGAGGAGGATATTGCAGCCAGTCCTGATGAGACCTGATACGCTAGGGTCAGATGGAAGGGGAAGAGGACCTCCCCTATCAGTGGTCTTAGAGTGGGTCAGGGAAGAGATGAGGGAGGGAGGGTGGGAATGGGAGGGCATGAGGGAGTGGGCTACGGCTGGGGTACAAAGTAAATAAACTGTAACTATTATAAAAAATAAAAATAAAAAACTTCACCCAATAAAAATCTTTTCTAGTTCCATCCAATTATTTGCCAAGTTTATGATTTCAATTTTTTTTTAGCTGAATAGTATTCCATGGTGTGTTTCTACCACATTTCTATTGTCTATTTCATAAGTTGAAGCAAGTTTAAATTGTTTCTATTTCCCAGGTGTTGTAGATAGAGCATGTATAGCTAAGCAAGTATACACGGAGTGAGATGTCAAGTGCTTTGGGCACATCTCAAGCAGTGGTATGGCTGGGTTATATGGTAGATTAATTTTTAGGTATTTGAGAATTCTCTACACCAATTTTCTGAATGGCTACACAAGTTTGCAACTCCACAAATAGTGAAAAAGGGCTCTCTTTCCCCAACATCCTTTCCAGCATTTACTGTCAATTGTTCTGTTGACCTTTGTTATACTGAATGAAGTAACATCACATGTTAAATTTGTTTTGGTTTTTACTTTCCTAGGGATGATAGATATTTTTGTGATTTCTTTTAGCCATTTTTTCCTTCTTTTGTGAAATCTCTGCTCAGATCTAATGCCAGTTTTTAAAAAATGGGTCCTTAGTTTTTGATTCTTTGATATTTGAGTTCTTTATATATTCTGGATATTAAACCTCAGATGATTCCCTCAATTCTATGGGCTTTCACTTCACCCAGTTTATTCTTTCTTTAAATGTGCAGAAGTTTTTTAGTTTTATGATGCCCCACTTGTCAATTATTAACCTTAATTCCTTGACAAATCAAGTCATATTCACAATGTCGTTTCCTACACCTATATTACATAGGGCATGGTCTAGATTTTCTTCTAGCAGTTTCAGTGTTTATGGTTTCACATTTAGGTTTTTTATCCAACTGGAGTTGATTTTGTGCAAGAGGATAGACTAGATAGATAGATAGATAGATAGATAGATAGATAGATAGATAGATAGACAGAGAGATATCTAATTTCATTCTTCTGTATGTAGATCCAGGTTTTCTGGGCACCATTTGTTGAGGATATACATATACATACATATATATGTATGTATAAGCTTATTTATTTTTACGCCCTGACTTTAGTTTCCCCTCCCTCCTGCCAGTCCCTCTCCCAATCTTCCCTCTTCCCCCAGTCCTCCATTTCTTCTCAGAAAAGGGCAGTCCTACTAGGAATATCAAATAGCCATAGCATATCAGGTTTCAGTAAGGCTAGGCACCTCGTCTCCTATTAAGGCTTGAGGAGACAACCCAGTAGGAGGAAAGGATCCCAGAGGCAGGCAACAGAGTCACAGACAGCTTTCATTGTTCAGAGTCTCACACAAAAATCAAGCTATAAAATTTTAATAAGTACATATGACCTAGATTAGTCTGATGCAGGCTCCCTGATTGTCAGTTCAGTCTCTCTGATCCCCTCTGAGCTAAGGGTAGTTGATTTGGTGGGGTTTTTTTAAGTTTATTTATTTATTCACTTTATAACCTGAATACAGCCCTTCCCTCTTCTCCTGCTATTCTTACCCTTCCACCCTCTCTCCTCTTTTTTCCTTGTCCTTCTCAGAAAAGGAGAGTTCCCTTTATCATTCCACTCCAGCACATCAAGTCAAATCAAGACTATGAACATCCTTTTCCCCTGAGGCCATGGGAAAGCAAACAAAAGGCAGGCAACAGAGCCCATGTCAGAAAAAGCCCCTGATCCACTTTCTAGAGGATCCACATGAAAACTAAGACACCCATTGGTTATATTTGTGGAGGGGGCCTAGGTCCACAGCATGCATGCTCTCTGGTTGGTGCTTCAATCTCTGTAAGCCTCAATGGGCCTCTCTTAGTTGCTTCTGTTGGTCTTCTTATGGAGTTCTTATCCCCTGTAGCTCCTCCTATCCTTCCCCCCTCACTTCCACAAGATTCCCCTAGCTGTGCCTCATGTTTGACTGTGAGTCTCAGCATCTGTTTCGATCCTTATGGTGCCTTTGTACCCTCCAACTTTTATGATCCTTCCTCTCCCTCTTCCACAAGATTTCTGAAGTTCTGCCTAATGTTTGACTGTGAGTCTCTACATCTGTTTCCATCACTTACTCGGTGAAGCCTCTCTGATGACAACTAGTTTATGGACCAACCTATGAGTATATCATTATAAAATCATTTCCTAGACCCCTAGGCTATCCAGCCTCTGGGTCCTGGTCCTCCAAGTTGTATGAGTGGTGGGCTCCTTTTTATGGCATGTGTCTCAAGGTGGGCCATTCATTGATCAGCCACTCCCACAAGTTTTGTGCCACCTTTACTCTACCACATCTTGCAGGCAGGACAAATTATATGTAAAAAGTTTTGTGGAGCACTCTCAGCACCAGGTCCCGGAACTTAGTCCTACACCGTGGTTCTGACCCCACCTGACCCACTGCTTAGCTGGACCTACAGACAATTGGTCCGAATGGCTCTCTGACATATTGTCCTGCAGGTGCATTGGACTGGTAACCTAAGATAACAAGCATATTGGCTTTGCTATCATTACCTGTGTCAGAAATTCTGGTGGGGGAGGGGTTGACGTAGTGCTCATGGCTCTGGGTCGGGCAGTGGTGCAGCAGCCTGAGCTCACACTTCCATCAGCTGGACATCGAGCAGCTTCAGAGCAATCTGTGTGCATTGTGACTTTCAGAGCAAGGAGTACAGAGGACTTAATGGTCTAGTAAACAATGCAGGCATTGCCTTTAGAATGGATGATCCAGCACCCTTCAACATTCAAGATGAGATGACAGGGAAGACAAACTTTTTCACCGCTAGCACTGAGTTACTGCCCATCATCAAACTACCTGGTAGAAGTGGTGAATGTTGGAGCTAGAGAGATAGCTCAGAAGTTAAGAGCACTTAACTGCCCTTCCAAAGTTCCTGAGTTCAATTCCCATCAACAACATGGTGGTCCACAACTATCTATAGTGAGAACTGGTGGCCTCTTTTTTTGTGCAGGCAGAACACTGTATACACAGTAAACAAATAAATCTTTTTAAAGGTTTTGAAAGAAAAGTTGGCAGTCTGCAGGGATCAAAAGCTCTTGAAAAACCACAGTGAAGATATTTAGGAAAGATTCAGGTGCGACACACTTACAGACAGGAATCTGGTCGACCTCATAAAAAAACAAAATGTGGACACAAAAAATGAAATTCATGAAAGGGAATATTGGCTAGACTCAGCTTACAGGATCCAAGCTGGGGGTTACACTTCTTATGAGAATCCTGGCCCAGCAGCTTGATGAGAAGAGGGAAACAGACAGGATTCTGCTGAATGACTGCTGCCTGGGATGGGTGAAGAATGACATAGCAAGAGAACAGGGCTCTTCCAATGGAAGCAAGCCTGGAAACCCCTTTTTGCTTGGCCCTCCTGCCTCCAGATGCCACTGAGCCTCATGGACAGCTTGACTTTGACACACTTGTGCAAAGATGGTGAACATCTGCTGTGGGCTATGGGGCTTAATGGTTTAAGAAATGTTAGTGGAAAAAAAAAAAGAAATGTTAGTGTGAGAAATGAATGTAGGCTGATTTAGTTTGATTCTTTTACACATTGAGGAAGAAGGTCCATTCATTTCTATATGGTTTTGCAAGGTGGAGATGAATGATTTTTTATGCTCAAACTCTCTTACCTCAAAAGTAAATTTAAAACAAAGATTTATTTGCTTTTATTTAAAAAAAAGTTTTGTAGCTGGGCTGATGTCTCAGTCCCACTACTGGAACTCTTGACTCATTACAGAAGATGGCCAGTTCAGATTCTATATCTTCCATTGCTCGGAGTCTTATCTAGGGTCACCTTCAAAGCTTTAAGTGAATTTCCATTGCACTAGGTTTCTAGATCTCCTCAGAGAAGCCCCCATATTCCAGTTGTCTCTTCCTGTACTCTCTCCCTCCATTCTCCCACACCTAATCCCTCCTGTTCCCAACCTCTTCTCCAGAACCCCCACCTCCACCCATAATGTCTATTCTATGTGCCCTTACCTTAGATATTTACCTACTCTGGGTATGTGGATTATACCAAGGTTATCCTTTACTTTGTGGCAAATACCACTTTTATGTGAGTACATAGCAAACATGTCTTTCTGGGTCTGCGTTATCTCACTCAGGATGATCTTTTCTAGTTCCATCTGTTTGCCTGCATATTTCATGATGTCATTGTTTTTGAAAGCTAAGTACTATTCCATTGTATAGTTGTACCACAATTTGTGTATCCATTCTTTGGTTGAGGGACATCTATGTTGTTTCCAGATTCTGGCTATTATGAATAAAGCTACTATGACCATAGTTGAACAATTATCATTGTGGTAGATTAGAACATCCTTTGGGAATATGCAGAGGAGTATTATAGCTGGGTCTCAAGATAGATTGATTCAAAATTTTCTGAGAAACAGCCATATTGTTTTCCAAAGTGGATGTACAAGTTTTCACTCCCACCAGCAATGGAGAAATGTTCCCGTTTATCCACAATCACTCCAGAATGTGTTGTCACTTGTGTTTTTAATCTTAGCCATTTTCATGAGTGTTAAATTGGAATCTCAAGAGTTTGTCAACTAAGGATGTCGAACATTTCTTTAAGTGCTTCTCAGCCAATAGAAATTCCTGTCTCAAGAATTCTTTCTATTTCTAAATAAAATTTATTAAAATGGCATGTGTGTAAGGCAGGGCAAGGTGGCGGCGCTGGGAGGACTCTCATTCTGAGCAGCAGCATCAGGATCAGCACAGTGACCAGCAATCAGAACTTGCGGCCATAAAACACAGTCATTGTGTTTCCCAGGTGAAAAGATACCCCACGGTGGGGAATTCAATCAACTTTTAACTCACCCAGGCTAAACCGCAGAAGAGATCCCGGTTCCGCCACATGTTTGGCTGCCAGCCGCCAGACCCAGACCCAGCCCAGAGCCACAAGCCAGTGTCTCAGGTCATGGTCCCAGACTGAACCATGCACATCACACTATCAGAGACTGGAATTTTCAGTCGAGTGATAACCCCACAGTACAGGAAACTATTGGGACCGACCTTAGGTCACCCAGACATCCCATGGAAAAGACTCGGGTTCCATGGGGGCCCCAGGAGCCAGCCCGGAGCCAGAGCCGAGACCCAGGCAACTGCACAGAGCCCTGCCTGCCTATGTGCCTGATTCACCGCCTCAGCTAGAACTGTTGGGCACCAGGGCACCAGCGAATGAGTTTCACTGTCCGGTGCAAACACACAGGGAGGGAAATGGCTGGTCTGATCTCAGAGCACTCAGCCGACACCCTCACCCCGAAAAGGTCTCGGGAAAATTACCCAATTTAGGCAGACACCCAGGCTCCCAAAGGCCGGAAAGGCAGACACAGGCAGTTTCTGCACACCAGAGAGCTGGCAGAGACTGAGCCGCCATCACTCAGCTGTTCTCCAGACACAGGCAGTTTCTGTGGCCAGCCAGCTGGCAGAGACTGAGCAGTGCGCACCAGGGCAAAAAAAGAGACTGGGAGTCCCTGTCTCCAGAGAATCCACAGGGAAGAAAGGAAACTGTACTGACTTAAATCACCCAATCCTTCCCTGGAAAAAGTTTAGCAGACCGGCGGGGCACAGCCGCCATCACTCACCTGTGCTCCAAGACACAAGCACAAACAATTGCTGCTTGCCAGATGTCCAACTGGGTCACAGCAGCTGATCATTAAATTTACAGCAAGAAACCCAGAAACAGGGCAGCTGTCCTCAGGACTTCCCTGGGTGAGAGGAGAACCTTCTCGACTAACAAAGACCACAGTTACCACTCAGCTCTCTATCCCTGAGGTGAGCAGCAGCAACTCCTGATAAAACGCCAGCCATCCAGGGACCATACCCAAAAACCTGAGAAGACATCCTTCAGGAAAAACCAGCTTTCTGCAAAGGGGATTCTTTCCACCACAGGATCCCCAGGAACCACCAGAAAATAACCCCAAACACCAAAGATAGCACCATGGGTAGAGGGCAGCATAAAAGTTCAAGCAACAAAAGACAGACCAATATGGCATCTCCAGAACCTAGTTACCCAGGGGCAAGTAGCCCTGGACACCCCAGCATAACTGAAATCCAAGAAGATGACCTAACAACTATGCTCAGGAAGATGATAACAGAGAAAACAAATAAGATATGTAAAGACATAGAGGAAGATAAACTCAAACAGAATATTGCCATCCGTAAAGAAATAGAGGAAGCTGCAGCCAAACAGTTTATAGCCTTTAGAAAAGAAATGCTTAAAGCATTGAATGAAATAAAAGAAAAAGAGTTGAAGGAACTAAAAGAAAAACAGGAAAGTACAATCAGACAGGTGAAGGAAGTAAACTAAACAACTCAAGACCTGAAGATAGAATTGGAAAAATTAAAGAAAACACAAAAGGAGGAAATAATGGAGAGGAAGAATCTAGGGAAGAAAACAGAAATAGCAGAGGTAAGCATAACCAACAGAATATAAGAGATGGAAGAAAGAATCTCAGGTGTAGAAGATACAATGGAAGAAATTGATGTATCTGTCAAAGAAAATGTTAAATCCAAAAAATTCCTGACACAGATCATCCAAGAAATCCAAGACAATATGAAAAGACAAAACCTAAGAATAATAGGTATAGAGGAAAAAGAAGACTCCCTTCTCCAAGGCCCAGAAAATATTTTCAACAAAATCATTGAAGAAAATTTCCTCAAGTTAAAGGAGAGGCCAATGAGAATACATGAGGCCTACAAAACACCCAACAAATTTGACCAGAAAAGAAAATCTTCCCACCACATAATAATCAAAAAAGTAAGTATACAGAACAAAGAAAAATACTAAAAGCTGCAAGAGAAAAAGGTCAAGTAACATATAATGGCAAACCCATTAGAATCATACCTGAATTTTCAACAGAGACTATGAAAGCCAGAATGGCCTAGACAGATATCATGCAGACCCTAAGAGAACACAGATGTCAACCCAGGCTACTATACTCTGAAAAACTCTCAGTCCTCATAGATGGAGAAAACAAGATATTGAATGACAAAAACAAATTTCAGCAATACATACAAACAAATCCAGCATTACAGAAGACACTGGAAGGGAAAATACAACCCCCAAAAATTAACTTCTTTAAAGAAAACACAGGAAATAATTAACCTTACTACAGTAAAACAAAAAGCAACCAAGCACGCAACCTGATGACCACAGCCAACATCAAAATCAAGGGATCTAACAGCCACTGGTCATTAATCTCTCTCAAAAACAATGGACTCAATTCTCCAATAAAAAGACACAGATTAACAGAATGGATACGTAAACAAAACCCAGCAATCTGTTGCATACAAGAAACACACCTAAGACACAAAGATAGACATTACCTGAGGGTAAAAGGTTGGAAGACGACTTTCCAAGAAAATGGACCCAAGAAGCAAGCAGGAGTAGCCATTCTAATATCTGATAAAATAGACTTTCAACCAAAATTAATAAAAAGAGATGAGGAAGGACACTTCATACTCATCAAGGGAAAATTCCACCAGGAAGACATCACAATCCTGAACATCTATGCCCCAAATACAAGAGCACCCACATTTGTAAAAGACACATTGATAAAATTTAAACCACATATAGATCCCCATACATTAATAGTGGGAGACTTCAACACCCCACTCTCAACAAAGGACAGGTCAACAAAACAGAAATTAAACAAAGAAACAATATCTCTGACAGAGGTCATGAATCAAATGGACCTCACAGACATTTACAGAACTTTACACCAAACACAAAAGAATTTACCTTCTTCTCAGCACCTCATGGAACCTTCTCCAAAACAGACCACATAGTTGGTCACAAAGCAAGCCTCAACAGATACAAGACGATTGAAATAATCCCTTGTATCTTGTCTGATCACCATGGAATAAAGCTGGACTTCAACAATAACAGAAATAGCAAAAAGCCTACACACACATGAATAGTGAACAACTTGTTACTAAATGACAGCTGGGTCAGAGAAGAAATAGAGAAAGAAATTAAAGTCTTCCTAGAAATCAGTAAAAATGAAGACACAACATATCCAAACTTGTGGGACACAATGAAAGCAGTGCTAAGAGGAAAGTTCATAGTACTAAGTGCCTTCAAGAAGAAGTTCGAGACAGCTCATTCAAGCAAACTAATGGCTCACTTAAAAACCCTAGAAAAAGAAGCAGACACACCAAGAAGGAGTAGACGGCTGGAAATAATCAAACTCAGGGCTGAAATCAATCAATTGGAAACAAATAAAACAATTCAAAGAATCAAATAAACCAAGAGTTGGTTCTTTGAGAAAATCAACAAGATCAACAAACCCTTAGCCAAGCTAACTAAAAGGCAGAGAGACACCACCCAAATCAACAAAATTAGAAATGAAAAGGAGTACATAACTACAGACAAGGAGGAATTCCAAACAATCATTAGGACTTACTTCAAAAGACTATATGCCACCAAATTTGAAAACCTAAATGAAATGGACAATTTTCTTGATTGATTTGACGTACCAAAGCTGAATCAGGACCAGGTAAATCAACTAAATAGTCCTATATCCCCCAAAGAAATACAAGCGGTCATCAAAAGGCTCCCATCCAAAAAAAGCCCAGGACCAGATGGCTTCAGTGCAGAATTCTACCAGACCTTCAAAGAAGAGCTCACACCAATTCTCTTCAAACTATTCCACTAAATAGAAACAAAGGAACATTACCAAAATCATTCTATGAATCCACAGTCACCTTGGTACCTAAACCTCACAAAGACTCAACAAAGAAAGAGAATTTCAGGCCAATCTCCCTTATGAACATTGATGCAAAAATACTTAACAAAATACTTTCAAACGGAATCCAAGAACACATCAAAAATAATATCCACTATGACCAAGTAGGCTTCATCCCAGTTATGCAGGGGTGGTTCAATATACGGAAATCCATCAATGTGATCCACCATATTAACAAACTCAAAGGAAAAAAACACATGATAATCTCCCTAGATGCTGAAAAAGCATTTGACAAAATCCAACATCCATTCATGTTTAAAGTACTGGAGAGATGAGGGATACAAGGCACATATCTAAACATAGTAAAGGCGATATACAGCAAGCCTATAGCCAACATCAAACTAAACAGCTAGAAACTTAAAGCAACCCCACTGAAATCAGGGACAAGACAAGGCTGCCCATTCTCTCCATATCTCTTCAACATAGAGCTGGAAGTCCTTGCTAGAGCAATAAGACAGTTGAATGAGATCAAGGGGATACAGATTGGAAAGGAAGAAGTCAAATTATCACTATTTGCAGATGATATGATAGTATCATATCATGATACTATACATGAGTGACCCCAAAAACTCTACCAGGGAACTCCTACAGCTGATAAATACCTTCAGCAAAGTGGCCAGATACAAAATTAGCTCAAAAAATCAGTAGCACTTCTGTATACAAAAGACAAAAGGGCTGAGAAAGAAATTAGAGAAACAACACCCTTCACAATAGCCACAAATGACATAAAGTACCTTGGTGTAACCCTAACCAAGCAAGTCAAAGACTTGTATAAAAAAAATTTCAAGTCTCTGAAGAAAGAATTAGAAGAAGATATGAGAAGATGGAAAGATCTCCCATGCTCATGGCTTGGCAGGATTAACATAGTAAAAATGGCCATCTT